>NC_081406.1:589815053-590122545 GCF_030272615.1 Cryptomeria japonica | reverse complement strand
AATTTCATAATGCCAATTTTTTTCACATCATTCATGTGTGCCAAGACCGCTACCCATTTGGTTCTTTCCTTTTCCCATGCAACGTTTTCTAGTTCTAACTCTTTGCTCATAGTTATGGTGTTGTCATATACTTTGACCAAGCTAGCAATGTAGTCTGTACCCTGTTGTACTATAGAATCAAGCCACTCATCGAATAATTCAACTATCATGTAGCTCCTTTGGACTTGATCTAACAGTTTCTGATTCACTGGTGATTTGGGGTCAAAAGACAATGTCATCTGGGACAGGGGTTGAGGGCTCAGATGATGTATGGTGTTTATGTACTCTATCATCTGGGTGGCTACCTATTTCAACTCCTTTTTGTCCTTCTCATCTTTCCAAGACTTGGATATCATCCTCTTTGTGGAGGATTCTAGATGTTTAGCATCTACAACTCTTGAAGCAACTCCCAGGTCAATTTTCTCCACAGTAAAATCATCCTCAGTGGCCTTTTTGGGATCTCTATCCGAGATGAGCTTAGCTACTTCAGCTATCCAATGACTTGTTTCCTCATCAAATTCCATCATTGCCTTCATTTTGAGCTTCTTGGGTTTAGATATTTTCCCAAGACACTTGCTTACCATATCTTCCATGGGAATTGTAATAGGAACAATGTTACAGTTCTTCCCAGTCGAATCCCCTAGCCACCGGGAAGTGCTGGAAGTTTCTTTGGGTGGCGAGGTGTCTGAGCATCAGGGGGGTTGACAATAGTCATAGTGCTCATTGGATTTGGCTCTTCTTCAAGTTCCTTACTAGCATCCACATCCTGCACTGGAGTGTTACTCAACCCTTGTTGATCCATTGTCACTTCAGTTTCTTCACCTGGATCCAAGTCCACAACAATTTGATTCACCACTGGTTCTCTATTCTACTTTTTGCTCCTTCAGCGAGTAACTCGAATTGCTGAAGAACTTAGTGGAGACCTCTTTGATCTTCTGGGTTGAATCTTTTCAATAATTGGCCTTGTGTCACCTGCAATATCAACAATCTTGTTAGAGGAGGAAGTAGGAATCGGAGTTGTAGCATGTGGACCAACTCTTAATTCATGGGGAGTCATGATTGACTCCTTTCTAAACTTTCGATCCCTTAGCCATTTTTTTGTTCTTCTTATGACATTGAAGGACTTGGCTTGAATGTTTTTTTCTTCTCTTCTATCCCCATCAATTTCAGGAATTGGCTATCCTTGAACCCTTTCATTGAATTCAGGATCCAAGACATCTTCCCTTTCTTCTTCTTGTACACCTGATACATTAATGGGCAGCTTCATGGTAATGACCTGCTGTAAAGTGAACCTTGACCATAATTTCCTCCTCACTTCAAATTCATCACCATAGTTTTCCCAGTAATCTTCTAACTAAGGTTCATGGAAGAAATGGTCATCCACATTCAAATTTTCTACAACATATCCCCTAATGTCAAACTTTTGCATGGCAATGTAAGGCTGCAAATTCATTTTCTTGAACTCCAATTCTAGGTTCAAGGCATTAGATACAGATTTAGAACTGTAATAGCCAAGTTCAATAAGGAAAACAACTCTGGATTTACCCTTTGTCCCTAACCTTTTGTCAATGTGAGCCAATTGTCGACTTACTTCAATTAGCACAAAACTGTCAAAGGCATATCTGGGTAATTTGAATGGCTCGCCTTCAAAACCGCCCATTCTGATATAAGTAAATCTGGGAAACTGAATGAAATAGCTTCCATATATGCTAATCATCTCCATGGCCTCGGCTGACATTCTTTTGCGAAAACATCATTCCATCTAGTGAAATGCTATGCATATTTATGTTGTTGCAGGTAAGGGTAATAGTCATAAACCTTCATGTCGTCTACCCAAGGCTCATTATACAATCCTTTCCAATCTCTAGTACAGACCAATATATAGAATAAATATGAAGACATGTAAAAGCTGGGCATTCCAACAAAGTTGCTCAAACCCTCATGGAGCCTTTTAGCGACAACCTGTGCCCATTCAAGGTATTTCTCACCAGCTAATAACACCTGGATATATAAGTACATCCAATCCTCCCAATAAAAAGAGTATGAGTTCCCTTTAAGTCTATTTAACAGTATGACAATGTCTCACACCTCTGTGATGAAATGTTCTCTGGTAAGAGGCTTAGGTAACTGAGACCCCCCTTTTTGAACCTTCAGAAGCTAATTCCTTGCAATAACACTTCTATATGTGCTTTTTTTCGCAGAGAAAAATGCATATGAGGTCCCAATTGACCAGTCTTCGTACGGCTCCTTATGTGGTATTCTCATTGCAACCATTACTGTCTCTCTGTTAATCTCCACTAACATCTCGCCATTGCTAGTTCTAATGCACCTGCTATTAGCATCATATCTATTCATGCATGCTATTACTAAATCTGGACAAGGAGCGGCAATTGGAAAAGCATCAGCTTCTATCCACCCACTTCTAACTATCCTCTCCATCATTGAACCTACACCCAGGGTTTTTAGTTCTCTCTAAGAAATCTCCCAAGTCAGATTGGTCCAAAGAGGTGTCGCTCAACTCTGGAAGTATACTAACTAGACATGATGTACGACCAAGTTTTGGAAGAGTCGGCCTCATTGTGGCCACTTTTTTTACATTTATCAAATAATTCCTAAACAGGACAAAATTTTATTCCAAAACAAAAGATTTATCCTACACTGACTGACCTTCTGAGATAATAACACAGTGGAGGGAAATTATTAAAACTCACCTTTGACCACCATGAAATCTGTGAAACCCTCAGAAAAATGGAGCTGAAATTACCTTCGGCGTCTCTAGCTCCTTCAATAATAGAAGCTACAACTTTTACAATTTTGAGAATTCACATGTTAAGAAAACGGAAAACAGCTGAGTAACATCTACACGTGCTTCATAATGATTCATTCGAACGTGTGAGATAACCAATGATATGATAGGAACCTGACACTTTCTTAATTACACATCAACTCTGCACAAAACGGTTAATACTTTCATGATTTTTTTTCAAATTTAGAATTTTAAATTATAAGATGCCGAGAATAATCCTTTTGCCGCGCCACCTTTAGTGTTATTAATGTCCTCGGGGCCAAACTTGGAATGAACTTTTGAACTTTGAACCAACTCGCAAGGAGTTCAATGGTTAAAGTTCAATTCAAGGAAAAACAAAGAATTCTCAACTTGCGGCTCAACACAACACCGGGAACGAGCAAAGACCTTTAACAAACATAAAGGGAGACATTGAACCTTGAATGTTGCACTGATTTGTAAATGGTTCAAAGTTCAAATTCAAGACCGACTTAACACATTCACACTTGCTCGTTTAATAACATTACAAAGCCGCGACCCACACAAGAGGACCGGTTGAACCTTGAACCTCGAACCAACTCGCAGGCTCAATGGGACAAAAAAGGCAAAACATAAGGAACAAAAAGTGCATGATTAAAGACGATAAAACTGAAAGAGGGAAATAAAATTAAATGCACATTATTTGGTTCAAAACAGATAATGAGGTAACAGGGAGTATCATAGATTTTATAATTTAAATTTAAATTTAATATTTTTATATTCCCACGGCAAAAAGTGAAATATAATTTGTATTTGGAGTTTATTTTCAACACTTAGTTTTATTTTTTTCTCTTAAAACCCTACATGGAAAATTTGGTTTGTTGATAATGGAGGATTGGTAGATTGGAATTTTGATCTCAAAAGATTTGTGTGGGGATCATATTATTTGGGCTATCTAGTTTTCATGAGCTATCTCAAGAATGTTTGGCCTTCTTTTGAATTTTGACATTTTCTCTGATTTGAAGGTATATGTTTACTTGATTTCTCTCTTGTTTCTAAATTTAAATGCTTGATTATTGTTTCAAGTAGTTTATAATTAGATTTAGATCCTTTGTACAATTTGAATTTTGTCTTTTGGTGGAGCTTTTGAATTTATAGTTTTAAATATTGAGAACCAATATTTATAAGGGGAAACTTTGCCCAATTTTTGTGGATGCATGAAATGTTATTTTTATTGCATTTTTGGGATGTTGTGTAGATATGACCAAGGGGTATTTGAAGATTTGTGATTGGGCATGTTTGAAATTCTAAGCTTTTTGGAGGTCCATATATGGTGATTGGCCTTTAGTGAAAATTGGAATTTGATGCTAAAAATATGATATTATTATGTGGAGTCCTTATATTATATATAGATTTTTTTAATTGGGATCGATTCGGATCCAATTCCATGTTATTGAGACCATTTGAGCATTTGAGAATATGTTGTTTAAAATAAATTGTTTATATGATATATTGAGTATTATATTTGATATTGGCATTATTTATGCATTGTCCTTATTCATGGGAATGAGATGATATTGGGTGTGGGTATTTACAGTCAATAAGGGGAGTGGCTCTTAATGGGAGATGGGGCCCAAAGTGGCCACCAATATGACTCATTAGACAATTGAGCTAATAAGTGAATTTATATAACTAAAACAATGGGTAAACACACTAATAAGATAATTATGGATTCCCCTTGCATTCCTTGAGTGATTGTAAAGGATGAGGACATATTGGGAAGGCTTGACTATCTGTGGTGCATTGATCTAGAAAGTTTTAGTCTCCTTGTCTTCACAAAAGGACCACTTAGATCTACATAAGCCATTCCTTTGAGCTATGTGATGACATTCTTGCTTCTTAGCGTCTAATATCCAACCCTATGTAGACATGAGTAGTGACCTTATGGTGGGTTCATAACTTTGTATCATATCTATCCTTGATAGTGCATTGCATTCTTGTGTCTTGTTATGTCATGTATGTTGTGTGTATGGTGTGAGTGTATGCCATTATGTTATTGTTTTCCTTGTTTGAGTATATGGGCCTTGTGACTATCTCCACGAGCACAGTGGGGTGGACCTAAAGGTATCATATAGTCAGGTGGCATTGCACACCACCATTAAGGACTGGTAGACTTGTCCATGAGCACTTTTGAGAGCTACTTCACCTTCCTCAACACTTGACTTTCTTCATTCTTCTTCATTTTAAGTTGTAATATAGATGAAATTTGATTTAAGCATTGTAATTATTGTTGAAATGTATATTGAGAACACTCCAAGTGGAGATTCATTTAATGATACATATTGATATAGTTATTGAATACTTTAGTGGACAGGTGTTCAAATAAACCACAAATCATGGCTATGCATGCTTCTCAATTGATGCTTTATTTGGTGCTTTAATATTAATGTAGATATTCTCTTTATAGTTCCTGAGAATGATTTAGTTATCTCCTATTGTGATCATAAGATATTGATTTTTAGTTGTATTGGGCTATTATATGTCCATATGTGGTGGTTATGGGTGTTGTGAGTTGAGTTGTGGTGAAATGATTCCACCCAGACTCCGCCTATTTTTGTAGGAGTAATCTAATGACTCGATGTCACTAAACTTGACCCACTTTCTCACTTTTTTATAATTTTCTCCCAATTTTGGGATTGTATTCATATTTTGAATTTATTGAGGGGTTTAGGGTGTTCAGGGCTTCGTATAGCCCATCTAGGAAGCTCACTATTTTTGGATAAACACATATTTTAGGGATGTCAACATGAGTTCACTAGTCTGGAGGATACTAGAGCATCCCAAGGATGCATGCATTGGTAAAGGAAAGTTGCACACTACATTAGTATCCTCAATCCACACTAGTGTCCTCTAGGACACTTGTGCATACTCACTCCAACATCCAAGACACTTGTATAGACTTTCTCCAAAATCCAAGATACTTGCATGATGTGATATTGTCCTCAATCCACACTAGTGTCCTCTCAGGACACTTGTGAATTCTAGCTCCAATGTTTGGGATACTTTTAGAGTCTAGCACTAGTGTCCTTGTGTGTGCAAGTGTCCAACCTATTTGACTCTATTTTAGTTATGTTGTGAAGGTAGTGACAACAAGGAACCCTTAGAGGTGGGTTGAGTAGGTTTTAAGTGATTTTGATTGGTTTTGGTGGCATCCATTTGTAATTAGGGTTTCATCGAAGGCCATCTGTGACACCTATGACTTAGTAACTTGTCTTATTGATAAAGAAAACTTGGCAACATGGGGGATGGTCATGTGTGATTCTAGACACATCTTAGACTTTCTCCTATTATTTGGGAGACATTAACCCTTGTTTGTTTCAAGTTTTGAGTGTTTATTCTTTCGCTTGTGCATAGTCGATAAGCTATGATTTCATCCAATCTCAAGGTTTGAGAATTGTGTGTATATGTTATATATGTTTTAATGCCCACCAAAATACCCTAGAGAAATTAAATGTCTAGCATACAAATAGAGATTTTTTTTTTAATTAACATCTAATAACAACTAATGTAACACATAACATCTCCATCTAATTAAATTCATTAACCATTTAACCAATGTGAACATATATCATTACACATTTATCAATTAACGCAAGCGAAAATAACATAACATCATTAACCTTTCCCTAGGGTACTTCAACATCATTACTTAATTCACTACCATAATGACATCCTACACACATGATAAGCATGCTCCATCTTGATTTAATGCATCATATTTAATTCCCTAACCATGAGATATGCAATCTACTACAGTATTCATCCATCATGATATGCATTCCATTATATCATTCTACTAACATAATAGATACCTATTTTAAAATGCAAGACAATCCCATATCCTACATTCATTTTATGCACCAAAACCAAATATTTATTTAACCCAACATTTCCTATCTACATGCTCTTTTCCTTTTTATGATAATGCAATCCTAATGCATAGATATAATCCTTCTCTACCAATCCAACTAAATATACAATAGTTACAACTAATTCTAGCATGATCATCTTTCTTATCATTATTTCCAAACGCGTGATACAATAATATTAATACAACTTCCTACTTACAGTTCTTACATGATATGCATAATTTCCTTTCTACCAAGGCATCTATATGAATCATTCATCTTCACTAGATCTAATTAACATCTTCTAACATATTCATTTCTTACTCTACGAATATTCCTCTTCCAAGATTACTTTACATTCTATCTTTCTTTCTAAACATTTTATGGAATAATACAACTAAACTACAATGCAAATCCATTTTCATTTCAATCATAATCCATTTTATTTCCAAGATACATAAGATCACATATCTACAATAGTACAATTACATCCCTAATATCCCTTTACAAAATATGACTTAATTCTAATTCCAACTACAATTCATCTTATAAATAAAAGTACATTAAATACATCATGAGCATAGCTCTTCCTACTACAAGATTCCAACTACTACATATAAAAATATTACAATAAATGTATTTCATCATATTCATTATATAAATCTGCTATCATCCATAATCATCATGAAGAAGAATCCACATCCACGCATGAAGAATCCAAGAGAACATCCCAATGGTTAAAAAGCACCAACTACCCAACCATGTGGAACCAAAGGAACCACCCCCCATGATAGGAGATGACACAAGGTCCCAACACACACTCTAAACCTAAGTTGACACCCTAATCAAAGAGACAAACCACATAAGGACTCGCATGCAAGAACCCACACATTACAACAAGAATAAACTCCTAGAGGCGTATAACTCATCAAGACACAAAAGCATCCAATAAGGCATAATCATAAATCATCAAGGGGAACACATGTAGGAGTGGAGTGTCATAACATTCCATCCTTAAAAACATAATAACATAAGGCACTAGCCTGATGGACATGTGGAGCCATCTCAACCTATAACAGACCAAGGGAGATTAGCTTATCGTCTTCAAGACCTTCTCATGATTATCCTAAAACATCCTCCCTGGGACTAAGTCATGAGGCTCAAATCAATTTATTAACTTATTAATGAGCCTAGCTACCCAACCCATCAATTATTAGGTTATCACTTATTTACAAATTAAGGTAAACTCTCAATGTGCCCTATCGGTCTAGAGTTCATGCATCCTTACAAGGAACCTCGTGCAAGCCTATCTCTCGTGACCCCGGTCATCACAAGGAAGCCCACTCCCCCTAACATGGCCCAACAATAAATCACAAGGGGCTCTAAACCATAATAAAATATGAAAATAACACTCATATGCAGCCAAGAACTTCCACACATACTCTCACAACATATTCAAGACTGCACCAACATCAAATATAACAAAATGAGCCTCTTGGCCAATAAATACAAGGCATAACAAAGCCATTAAATTTTCCATCAAATTTTGAAGATAACATCACAGCAAGGCCAATCCACTTGCTGGTCCAAAACAACAATATAACTTACTCATCAACCATGGTTTATCAACATGGAGAGATTCCAAAACATATACAATGATATGGAGAGGTAAATATACATAAAACCATCATAATACATCATAACTGATCAAAGCCAAATCTGGAAAATATCAACAAACCTCAATAAAGCCTCTGGTACAAAAATTCAATCGAAAAAATTAATCAACATAAGCAAAACTGTGAAAAACACATAAATCAGACAGGTTCGCACATTTACCCAACATGTTAGCGCTTTTGTTCAACAGGTTACAGGTTAGTGCTTTTGTTCAAACAATGCAAATACATAAATTAGGCAGAAAAACTGAGAAAACTTACGACATAAAAACAAAATCGTACACTTAACCAAATTTTACAAAACAAAGACCAACAAGGTCGCCCAAAAATAAGGAATAAAAGGACATAAATGAAATAGATAGATACAAACTATAAGCCAAGTTCTAATAAGATTTCTTTCACGACAAAGCACATACAGAACCACCTAAAACACACAGAAACTCCAATACAATCGAATCAAACCACCTTCAGACTAAAAGACTCACAAAGGAAAAACTATTCACACTCCCAAACAATCAAATGACTCAACAACCAGAGATTCACACCAAAATTTCATAGAGTCGTGAGACGACATGTATAGGAAGCCAAAATATGATTTCCAACAGACTATATAAAAACTCATATAATATAAAGTTTCTCCCCAAATATTTATTTCCAAAACTATATTCAAACCATTGAATAAATATTATTTTCAACCCATCTCCCGAAAACAGTGTGCAGACATGAAGCATACAGGGAAGCCATTAAAATAAAAATAATACAAAAGCTTAAAGCTCCAACCTACAACTAGAAGTGATGGAATGTAGCTAAAGAAGAGCTCCCCACAAAGACAAGCCAAAATCCAAGTGTAAATCCAAAACCAAAGGAAAAATGCTTGTAGGAAAAAATTTCAAAGAATAGCCAACCCGAAAAACATCACAAGAATGAAAATAGAAAGCAAACAATAATAAAAACCCTGGCCTCAATCTCGACCAATCAAAATACTCCATTTTGGAATATATCTTACCAACCCACAATATATTATAATTTATTCTCTCATTTTGAATTTAGCCAATGAGAGTAAAGGGTAGGTATAGTAAATATAAAATATATTTATCGAGCAAAGTGGGAATGTCGTATTATTATTTTAATTTAATGTATTCATACACCCCACTTAGGAAATGAAAGTCAAACTATTAAATAAACATAAGCTATAAATAAATAATCCAAATGGGGATTAAAATTAAATAAACCAAAAGCTAATAAAATAAATTAAAGAACCAAATAAATATTAGATATCAAATAAATACTAAACCATAGAAAATTTAATAAATAATTAAATAATCAAATACAATAAAGATTAAATCACAAATATAAAATAAATATTAAACAACAATAAAGCTTACCAGCAAATATTCAATAATCATAAAATCAATAAATGTTAATTATCAAATAAATATAAATACCAAATAATTAAATACTCAAAACTAATAAATTAAATACATTAAAATAAACATTACTAATATAAAACCACACATCAAGAGCCTCATAATTATTTTGAACATAATCAAGTAAATCAATCATTATTAACCATACTCACAACACCAAGAGGACCAAGCTTACTATCTAACATGGCGAATTATGCCAGGACACTGATGACTCATAGTGAACAACTTAGATCTAGAGTATGTGAAGGGAACTCATGTCATCTCCAAACCACATAAGCCATTGGAACTAAAGACACACTCAGACCTATGAAGTCAGGTGGAGTCGATGTCTGGTACCTGCAACCACAAAATGATAATACAACATATACATATACATATATAGAACAAGCAAGTGATAGAGAATCGCGATGACAAATGCAGCTCGCATTGAGTGATGTAGAATCGTCTCTATCCCAAAGATAGTCAAATAGTAGTCAAACACATCTCATAAACATCTCATCAAATGTAATCATGAAATAGGGTTAGGGTAATCATAATCATCATCAAAATAATGATAAATCTAATCTGTCAATAATCCATCACATAGTAAGCATATGGAATCCATCGAGCACATATATCCATCAAACCGCATGATCAATAGTGGTAATATCATCATCCATACAGATCATCAGAATAGCATATGTCCATTAGTGTCTAACATCAATAGTAAGTAATTGAAACACATGAGTAATCATCATCCAAATAATCAAATATAGTCTAGATAAGTCTATCAAGCATGAAAAAAAGTCAACTCTAGTCAAATTAAGTCAAGTCAAGGGTGGACACTACATATGCTAACACAATTAATTTAGTAAAAATATTTCCACATATTTCTTGTATGGTTTTTTCATAGATCCTCTAGCGTTTGTTGGTGGGGTGTTACATGAATGATGTTTCAAGAGTAGAGAACATGGAATTAATAGTCTTAAGTTAGTGACACATTCAATGCTCAGTTACCTTGGCACATAGTAATTAATGCTTAGTTTTTCTTGTGAGTTGTGTCACCACTTCGGTTTCAAATTGATTATGTGGAATTGTCAAGCTTTAGGGGAAGAGTACCAATAGATAGCATAGTTCCAATATCTGTCACCTTATTGCCATGTTGACCACCCCAAAACATAAAAAAAAATTGTCAGTACATAAATATAAAAATACCAGTAAATATTTATTTTAACACCAATACATGTTCACAAATGAGTTAGTAGTTGACAACAAAAAATTAAAAAAACTAAACATCTACTGGTACATTTCCTATTTAAATACAAAACAACTTGCACAAATAATAAACATAGTTATTTTTAAAAAAACTTAATGTTTACATTTGCCATTTTATGCAAGTGGCTAAAAAGTACAAATGTACTCCAATTACAATTACATATGCACAACTATTGGTGCATTACATGACATAAAAACAATCAACATTAGACTTCTTAGACACTCAAGTGTACATTCTTCCAAATATCACTTCACAACTTCATGCATTAAATGGATCTACATTTGGTACCTGCATTTGCAATAATTGGTGTAAGGCTCCCCAGTAACCAAGAATTTGCATAAAATCAAATTAAAAAAACCAAGTATCATTCAAAGCATAGAAGAAAACTGAATAATCTGAAGCAATGGAGGATTGCATATTTAATATGACATGACCGACTATTTCCCACAAAAAATCAAATTTGAAAATAGCTAGCTACCACAACCGAATGCATTACACATTCAAATTATATTATAAGACAGAATTTTCCATGTCACTTTCATTACAATCCAATTCATTGCATATTCCTGAGCTCCGTAAATACCCTTTGCACATTCCTTATTCAAGGGTGCACATTCAGGTTGGTACACACAAAATAACTAAATTCTCTCTGCACTCAACGTTAAACGTTATAAATCTTTCAATTGAAATTATACTGTTTTCAATAAATCGATATTTCTTTCAATATAGTCACTGTAAATAATATTAACAACCATATTGGATGTCCAATGATGGTTTAGCTCCTTCATAGTTGCATTATGCTTTGTCTATTGATGATTTCTTTGTATGCGCTTTACAATTTCATTTCAATGCTCTCTTACAGTTTAATGTGCCTATATGGTTATTCTCCATTAATAGTGTGAAATTTACTCCAATTTCTTTGCTTCATTATAGTCTGAACTTGACTCCACTTTATTTGCTTAATTTTTCGATATAGGTTTCATTTCAATGCTCTGTTATAGTTTAATAATGTCAAAATCCTTACAGTATAATAATGTTGAAATCCTCATAGAGAATGGCAAAAAATAACATGATTATCTTTTTTTTTTTTGAAACCCCTTCATTATTTATCATTTCATTTTATGGGTGCACTGTTAAATGGTGTCTCTCTGTTTATAATGCCAAAATAATTACAGAGAATGCAAAAAAAATTGATTATTGTTCATAATTATTCGAAACCCCTTCATTATCTATCATTACAATAATGTGTATGCCCGATACTATTACTTACAGTGGCTATATACTGGCTATAAGGTTGTTGTCCACACACACACACACACACACACACAAATATGTGTGTGTTATTGTCGACATATAACAACCTTCTCACATACACGCTTTATGGGCCACTTGGCACGAATTACCACCAACTACATTGCCCTAAAAACATTGGGAAATGAAGATTTTTTGAGGCATTTTCATTGTTTGCTCTGCCTTCAATTTGTTAATATATTCATAGTGAATAATATTATCAGGCATACAATATATTACTTCCAATAAATTTCATATGAGAAATACAACAACAACATTCAATTATTAGTCATTTGAGAAATGAATCTGCATCTTAATACTATATCAACAATATCCATTTTTTAATCACATTACAGTTACATCTTTCACTCATGCATCTCGTGCTTCTAGTTTCTCTCCTTGTTATATAACGTTTCAAAATCTGTACCTGTGTGTGTGTGTGTGTGTGTGTGTACACACACACAACACCATTTTATTTTGTTGAAACATGTTCAATGATGTAATTGCTCACTATCTAATAGAATATCAGCAATATCCAATTTTCAATCATATCACAGTTACATACTTAACTCTTACATGGTTGTTTCGAGTTCTTTGGCTATATGGTTATTGTCTATATTATCAGGCATACATAAATAGAGATACAGGTACCATTTTATTTTGTTAAAAGATGTTCAATGATGGATTTGTACTCATTGGTACCTACAGAAATTGATTTATTTTTTATCATTATATTTATCTCAATGGCATTGAGGGTTTAATTTCAATGATTTGTCTCTGTATATATATTTATATAGGCACACATAGTTGCATTTTACCGTTGGTACCTTATCATTGCAGGTTCACTAAACATAATGGCACTAGGCAGAAAGGGAAACATATGTATTAGATGTCGAATAGTTAGAGTCACTCATGGGGTGCACTTCCCTGATGAAGATAGTTTTGTCCAAAATGAAGACCCAGTGACTCCTATTGTAGATGACCATTCACCTAACAATGAAAGTGATGTGGAAACTACTGTTGTACATGACCATTCTACTGCAGCTTGTAATCGTATTCCAAAAACACCACAAGTACAGGTGGCCTCAAAGGTCAACATATTTGACATTAAAGAAGCAATATCATGCATAGAAGATAAGAACATGTCTCTTAGAGGCACATCAATCAAGTATGGTATCCCCATTGCCTCTTTGAGGGCATGGATGATGGGAACCACAACCACAACTATGAGGGGTCCACACACCATTTTATCAACAAAGGAGGAGGATGAAGTTGTCCAATGGTGCAAAGACATGGCTGAAATTGATCACGGTCTCTAGTCAACTTCAATCAATCGTTGCCTAAATTACCAAGAATAGGCCTAATCCATTCAAAAATGGGATGCCTGGGAGGTCATGGTGGGCAGGTTTTAGACAAAGGCACCTTGATCTGACGATGAGAAAAGCAGAAGGAGTGGACTCTGATAGGGATATTATGCTTCGACCTTATATTGTTGCCTCTTTCTATGACAACTTGGAGGTAATGTACAACCTCAATCACTATGGTAGCAGTCAGATTTAGAATTGTGATGAGATTGGTGTGCAAGCTTGGAGGAATTGTAGAATGAGAGTGATAGCCAAATTGGGCCAGAGGTGTGTACCGCACCTAATTTCCAAGAGTAGAAGGTGGATTACTGTTTTGGCATGTGTTAGTGCATGTTGTTTCATAATTCCTGGATTTTATTTGTTCAAATCTAAGAGGCAATTCTGAAACTACATTGCGAACTGTGAGCCAGGAGCATGCATGGCAGTCCACGAACATGCATGGATGACAAAGGAGTTGTTCTTAAATTGGTTGGAACATTTTGCACATTCAGTCCCTAGTGGAGTTTCACCCTCACGTAGGGCCCTACTGATCTTCGATGGTCATGGAAGCCATGTAGACTTCATGACAATTGAAGAAGCAAGGCAAATAGATATAGATTTGGTAACCCTTCCTACTCATACAAGCCACAAATTGCAGCCACTTGATGTTTCTACATTCTCACCTTTCAAGAATTATTTCAAACAACAGAGGAGTATATGGATGTCGAAGTACCCACAAATTAAAATTGGAAGGGAAGAGTTAGCAACTCTTGTGAGCAAGGCCTTTGCCCAAGCATTGACACCGACTAATATAATCAGTGGTTTCCATAGGACAAGGATTTGGCCACTTAACCGATCCGCAATACTGAATGATATGAGGCCAAGTAAGGCATTTGAGGTTGTAGTAGATATACAATGAACTGTTGGAACAGAACATGATGCCACTTCAAGGGATGAAGAACCAGAGTATATGGCAGCAAAATCTTGCTTGCGGTTGGTTGGTTATAATGAGGAAGACATTTAATATTTTATAGAACACTATAGTGGAACACAAGCAACGATTGATGGTACAAGTTTGACACCAAAAACTACCAAACCAGGTCTGCCACCACAAACCATCCAGCCAAATGAGGGTTTGGAAAGTAAATAAATAGGCATGTCTTTGCCAACACAAGTTGTCATACCAGACTGGACCCAAGAAGCAGACATTGTGATGATGTAACCCTTTCCATGCCAAGTCTGCCAGAAATTGGTCCAACATATGTGATACATTACTTCACCAATGCAGTCAACTGGGAGTAGCAAGATGGTGCTGATTTTGAAGACTAAATTCACATAAGTGAAGACGAACCTGAGTTTGTGCCATGTACACAAGAGGATGGGCAGCAAGTGCCAATGCAAATCACCAGATTCTTAAGTGATAGGGAGATTCTCACAAATGAGTTGCTATTTGGTTTGTAGGTTAGGAAAAGATGATGATGTGGGATCCCTTGTTTGTTTTATGCCCTAATCTCCTTGTGAGTCAACATCAACACCCAAACTCCTTTGGAGAACTTTCTACTAATTGGATTGCTCCAGTTACTCAACCAAGGTCAGAACTCACATGAGTAAGTCCAACCACCAACATGTCTAATTCACTACCCTTCACTTTCAGGGGATTAGGAGGGGTCTGAGATGGTTTTTCAACTCCCTTCATGTGGTTTTAGAGTTTTTTCCCTTTCATTTCCTTATCGCCTTCATTATTCCTATATTTTAGGCCTTCTAGCCCTATGAGCCCCTTTTAGCCCTACTGTCACGGTTTTAGCTCTTTTATTCTAAAAACTTCCAAATGACCCCCTAGAAGATTTTTTGATCTGGATACCCATTTGGACACTCTTAAATATTTAGGAGATGAGGTGGTCTGATACGTTCGTACAGGTACGGTCCCCAAAATGGCACTTTCCAAGGGTTTAAGGTTTATGTGCTTTCAGCAATGGGGTTTGTTGATCTCCACACCCTGTCAAACCTCCACACTCACACTGAGGCTCTGCAAGAAAACCATCTTCCATGCCAATAACTTGGCTCAATCAAATTTGATCACCCCTACAAGAAATAGGAAAAATAGCAGTCATGTTCCTAGTTGGGCTATGTCAGAGCTTGCCTAGGGCATGCTTTCAAAATGCTCAAAAGAAACTTCCAGGTCTTGAAATTTTGTATATACATTGTACATAGACTCCATTACTTTAATCCCAAGGGACATAGAGAAAACACAATGGGAATTCAAGTTGGAGCCATTTTTAGGGCCTTAACCCCTTTACTCAGGCCGAGAGCAGTGAAACAAGAAAGAATTTCAATACACTAGTTAGATCTGTACAAAGAAATGACACAAGTACTTTCTAAGCACCCCAGTAACATAGAATAAGCACCCATGAAGTTATAGTATGGAATTTAATCCATCTAGTATGGACAACTACAAGCAATTTAACAAGTTTTTGTGAAAATCAAGAAATTGCTTCAAGTTGCTTATTGAGAAATTCGATTTTAGATCTTCCAACTCCTTTACAATGTTTTAAGAGGCCTTATATATGACTAATCAATCAAAACCAACCACCAATAGGACCTCTAACTACCAATTTGAGCATTTCATAAAAAATGCTCATATTGTTGCAAAATGTTGTCAAGCAAACATGACAACTTTTACTCCACAATGCATTTTTACAACTTGTGCATATCTTCACACTCTTGACCCCCTAGGATGGTTTCCTAACATCAAATACACATTTTAAAAATTCTTATGAGGCCATACAAGGAGTTTTATAAAAAATTTCTATATGGTGTCATTTGAGGCTTACAAAGGCACATTGGCCAAAACTGAGTAAATAAGCTAAGACTAAAGGAAATCAAACTACAAATAACCTCAAAACACACTTTTGGACTCTTCAATAGTCCTTTATTCAAGCATTGACCCAATGAAGATCATTCACTCCAAAATTTGAAATTTCATCAAGAAACCTCACGTGCTCCTGCACCATACTCCCCCAATGAGAAAAAAGTCAAGTGACTCCTTTAGCAAACAAAGAGAGATCAATTCCAACCTTTGGAAAGTCTGCTTCAGGTATCCAAGTGGCCTCAGATTCTAGAAGATGTTTCCATTTAATTAAATGCTCCATGTAGGCGGTATGCCTAGTCTTTTTTAGAATCCTTGAATCCAACACCTTCTCTTCTTGTAACATGGTTGGAGGTGGCAAAGGAAGGTCTGAAAATGATTATGAGACATCTGAAACTCTAATGTACTCCTCTAGAATTGTGCCTTTGTACTACACCAAGTCTGCAACATTGAAAATAGGAGACAAAGCTATGTCCCCGGGTAGATCAATTTTGTAAGCATTGTGTCCATACTTAGCCAAGACCTTACAAGGTCCAATCCTTCTCATTTGAATCTTTCTAGGGACACCTTTTTGAAGCCTTGATTTGTTCAAATGTACCATCACCAAGTCGCCAACAACAAATTGCACATTCTTTCTCTTTTCATCCACTTTGTCCTTGATTCTTTGAGAGTTGTCTTGCAAAACTTGCCTAACTTGCTCATGAATCTCCTTCATGGATTGAGAAATATCAAAAACATGGCCACTCCTCTGCTCCATACTTCCAAGGTCTCTAAGCTCTAACACACCTCTTGGATGAATCCCATAAACTACTTCAAAAGGACTCTTGTCGGTTGATCTATTCCCACTGTCATTATAAGAAAACTCAACTTGATGGATAATCTGATCCCAAGTTTGCCCATACTTCTTTGTCAAACATCTGAGAAGCTTCCCAAGTGTCCTATTTGCCACCTATGTTTGGCCATCTGTTTGGGGATGGTATGCTGAGCTAAAAGACAAGTTAGTGCCCAATCTCTGCCATAAATTTCTCAAAAAATGACCAATGAACTTGGTATCTCTATCTGACACTATGCTGATTGGAAAACCATGAATTCTAATGACCTCTTTGAAAAACAAATGAGAAATATGGATAGCATCATGAGTCACCTTACAAGGAATAAAATGGGCCATTTTACTGAATCTATCTACTACAACATAGATGCTATCAAATCCAGTTTTGGTCTTGGGTAAACCAATAACAAAATCCATACTTACACACTCACATGGCCGGTTTGGGATAGGTAAAGGCTGATAGAGTCCAACATTAGAAGAGGTTACCTTTGTCTTTTGGCAAGCAACACATTTTTCAACATACTTTCTGTAGTCACATAAATTTGTCCATTTTAATTAAATGAATATTTCGTATTTATTTGATTAAAAATCCACTAACCATCAATTAATTAAATTAATATTTAATTAATTCATCCCCAAACATTCTTCTATTAATTAAATAAATTATTCAATTTATTTTAATTAATTCATTAAATCAAATTTCAATCAATTAAATAAATAAAATCAATTTATTTAATTAAATCCCCTTTTCCTCTTTTAAATAAATTAAATAAAACATTTATTTAAATCATTATCCCCACCCCACTTGCATTTTCCTACAAATGCAACTTGCACACATTTATTGAAATAAATGAATTTTTATTTTTAATAAAATCCTATTTTCCCTCACCCACCAAATCCACTTGCAAAAATCTAATCCCCTTCTAGATTCTTCTAACCCCTTCCTAATTAGCCTAATCCATCCCCTAATTATTGTCACATTCATAAGCAAAATGGAGTCACTTCTCAAAGTCTAAAAGTCTTTGATAACCATTAAAGGCTTTCAACCTTCAACCACTAAATGGCTCAAAGTCTTTGATAACCATTGAAGGCTTCCAACTTTCAACCACTTAATCCCCAAAGTCTCCAATAACCATTAATGGTTAATTCAACCCTCCCACATGGTTAAAACATTTGTTTTGACTCAACCTCTACTCAACCCAAGGGTCTCATCAAGCCTTTAATGCTTTGACCATGATTATCTCTTAATCATTTGCACAAAGGTTTATCCTTGGATTAACTCTTAATTCAATGGGTAATCTTAATTTAGACTTGACCCTTAGCCTTTAGATAAACATGAGGTCTTCTCAGGCCTTTAATGCCTCCAACCTCTTCTTTCAACCCAACCCTATGTGGACATTTGTCATCATTTCATTGGTGCCAATTGTGCACATGGATCCCTAACTTTCAAGCTTGACCCTTGATTAAACCCTTCAATCCTGGCCATCCATTGCTCCATTTTTCCTATAAATAGAGCCCATTCCTTCATAATCCAGATCCTGAAAACTTGTATGCATTTAGGCTATAGACATTTTTAGAGAGCATTTAGCATAAGCAATCTAACATCTTATCATTTTGGTTAAAATACATCATTTTAGCATTAGTATTAGCTTTTTATTTCACATTTAGAGCTATACTACAATCTCAATCCTCCATAAGCATCCATAGTGCAAAAAACTGCTGAGAGCTACACTATTTTGGAACTTGGAGAGGAGAGGAACAAGGGAGAATAAGCTAAAGCCATGCTAAGAGGCAGTTGGAGATGCCTCATAATCTGTGTTTTGTTTATTAGATAAATTAGCATGTCTTTTGTGTCTCTTTTGGTATGCCTTCATAGTTTAGTTTTAGATTGATTAACACTAATGTTTTGTGTGTTTTGTGTTCTTTGATCATAGACTAACCTTGTGCCATTTAAGAGGGCATCACTTTCTAATATCCCTTTGCATCTTTGGCCAATAATAGAATCTTTGAACAAGTTCCAAGGTTTTATTCAACCCAAAATGACCACTTAAGCAACCATTGTGCTTCTCTTGCATCAAGTTCTCTCTCATGGACCCTCTTGGCACACAAAGTTGTCCTCCTTTAAACAAAATACCATCTTGCAAGTAAAATCTGCATATTCACTATGAAAATGATTCCTAAACTCTTGGAAAACCTTGTAGATGTCAGCAAAATCTTCATCATCTTGATATAGCCCTTTGAAACTATCAACTCCAATGCTCTTGAGATGCACTTCTTGAATCGTTAGTAACCTTCTACTTAA
Source organism: Cryptomeria japonica (assembly GCF_030272615.1). Classification (NCBI taxonomy): domain Eukaryota; kingdom Viridiplantae; phylum Streptophyta; class Pinopsida; order Cupressales; family Cupressaceae; genus Cryptomeria; species Cryptomeria japonica. The sequence goes on along the minus strand of NC_081406.1, from coordinate 590,102,849 downwards.
TGCATCAACAGCCTTATTAAATTGACATTTCTTATGCTTAATGGTAAAAGTATAAGATTGCAAGTATGCTACCCATTTTATATGCCTATGATTCAACTTTTCTTGGGAGTTCAGGAAACTAAGAGTTTGATTATCAGTATAAACCACAAATTCTTTAGGTAATAAGTAATGATTCCATTTCCTAAGTGATTGAACAAGTGCATATAATTCCAAATCATATGAAGAATACCTTTTCTTGGCTTCATTGAGTTTTTCACTGAAAAATGCAACCGGTCTATTGTCTTGTCTTAGAACTACTCCAACTGTTATATTGCCTGTATCACATTCAATGGTGAAGAGTTTGTCAAAGCTTGGAAGAACAAAGACAGGTTGAGTAGCCACCTTTGTCTTCAAGAGTTCAAATACTTTATGTGCCTCTTTTGTCCATTGAAACTTAGTCTTTACACCTCCTTTGATTGTTTCAAGCATAGGTGCACATATCTCACTGAACCCTCTGATGAACTTCATGTAAAACTAAGCCAAACCATGAAAACTCCTCACTTCACTTGCTATTTTAGGTTTAGGCCAACTCATTATTGCTTCCACCTTTGAGGTATCCATCTTCAAATCACCCCTTGAGATTACAAACCCAAGATATACCAACTCCTGTTTCATGAACTCACATTTCTCCAAATTGATAGTTAGTTGCTCATCACATAATTTCTTCAATACAATTTGTTGGCATTATACACTCATATGAGAATAGTTGATGTTGTCATTGATGGCAACCAACTAGAAACCAACCGGCAATAGGTTTCTATGCATGCACCGACATCGCGGATATCATACACCGGCAGACACCAACATCGGCAGGCACTTACACCGACATCCAGTTTACACCGAAAATGAAGTATACCGACACTCAGGCCGACATGGGATGGAATTTTGTTTATTGTAAATGTAATTAACTATTTGTAAGTCGACTTGGTATATTGTAAAAGACTCATATGTGTATGAGATCTTATAGATCATTTTGTAATGATATGGATGGTAGAAGATAGTTGTTTAGTGGCAGCAAAGGTTTTTGGTTGAGGTATCTATCTGAGCTTAAACCGGTACTAAACCTGACATTAGAGATGTTGTTTTGAGCAGTACATTGTATTGGATTTAATTATCCATTTTGTAGTTAGTGAGACTCTTCATTGCATGTGCAGGGCCTTATTGTAAGTTGTATTTATTTATTGGTTAGTGAGTAAATATTGTGGGTCACAAATCCCACCAAGGTTTTTCCCACACCAGGTTTCCTCATTAAAATATCTTGTGTTATGGTGTGTTTCTATGATGTCTCTGTTATTTGTGTTTATTGCATTAATTCTTATTTACCGGTACACTGTTTTGGGTTGCAAAGTTATAAATAAGTTTAAATAGAAAACCTAGGTACTAAGGATTTGAAGAAAATGTTTAAGGAGGTTATTACCGATGAAAAAGGCGTGATTAAAAATGAATATAAGATTGTGGAAGACTTAGGTTTTGTAGAAATTCTGAACATTCCCGAATTTCCAAAGGAAGTTTTAAGACTTGTATTGAGCAGAGTCCATGGAGAGTTCATGTGGTTAGATTCAATTTGCAAGATAACCAAGGAAGTAATTAAGGTAGTTACTGGTTTACCTTTAACTGGTAGTAGGCCTGATAAAACCAATAAAATACCTAAAAAGGGAGTTATAGAGTTAACCGGAGCCACATCTGATAGTAGGTCACTTAGAGTCAATGATGTCAAGGATACAAATGTGAGATATGTTAGTATGATACTTGGATATAAAGCAACACATGCCAATAGACTGAATTCAGTTTCTATCCTTTGTATTCACAGTGCATATGAGATGGTGAACAATAATGCTAAGATAGATGTTTGTGAATGGCTTAAAGATGAACTAATTGACAATTTGAAGAAGATTAAGGGAGATAAGAAAGGTACTTTCCATTCTGGAAACCTACTAGTATGTTTAATGCTATACTTTACCAAAGAGATACTCGACATAGGTCACAAAGATTTTGGTTATGACATCCTATTAAGAAAACAAATACAAGAAGCTTTCACCAATATGGGCACTGACTGTGATAAGAACATTACAGATTACTTCAAAACATTTCAAATTAAGATGAGAGCAAGAGAGAGATTACCGTAGATCATATTTGATAAATATGACAAGCAAATCTGTTTTGTCATTAAGCGAGATGAGACTTGGATAGAAGCAGTAAGCCCTAGAATTGTTTGGGTTACTGAGATGGGTTATGAGGTAGACGTACCTATTCTGGAAACATATGCAAAAGCCCTACTTAATGCACCTAGGGAGCCATCTGAAGGAATATTTGGTAATGCAGACACTATTGCAAGTAATGTATCTATGCAGAAAGAAAGGAAGAAATGAGACAAGTTTATCAAAGATGCCTCTAAGAAGGTCAGTGAAATTAAAGAAAATGTCATGAATATCAGTGGTATATTAGCTAGTGAGCTTAAAGGACTGCAATCAGAAGCATATATTTCACCGGTTGTGACATCTTTTGATACTGATAGTGGCAAGGCTGCTGAGTTTAAGAGAGTGGAAAGGAAAAGGAAAACCCTATCGGTACCTTCTCCTCCTCCTAAAAAAACAAGGACACTAAGTAAAAAGCAACAGGCGGTTAGGGAACCGCAAAAGAAGCTTACACCAAAGAAGAAACAGACATCGGTTACCCCTACACTGGATGATCTACTGAATGAGATTACACAGGAAGGTAATCTGGTAAATGTAAATAAATGGTATAATTATTTTAAGGATTCTAACAAACAAACTATTGAAGAAAGCATTATTTTACATTTGGATATCTACAAGAAAGTTTTGATAGAAGTAATTGATGATTTACCTAATGATTTATATATGAGATTATAAGCTAAAAGGCTATCTATGATGGCACTGGATAAGAAGTTGAAAGTTGAAGCACTCTTGGTTGTACATCTGGTAAACTCTAAAGAAGAGATAGATGAGCTTATATCCGAAGAGAATCGGTCAGTATTTGTCAGTGGACACCAAAAAGTAAGCCTGATGGTTGGAAGGGTTAAGGAAATTGCAGATGAGACTGCAGATAAATGAGACATATTTTTTGTTGAGAAGGAAAAGAAAGAGGAAAGAAACAGACCGAAAATGGAAAAGACATTCAAGGTATATCAGAAAGATAAGGGAAAAGGTAAAGTAGGTGGTGTACCTTCTATAAAAGTAACCGATAACATCCCTCCACCGGCTCAGGACACCCCTCCATTAACTTCAACATCACCGGTACATACAGCTAATCCACCGGATATGGCTACTGAAGGTATAACTCATGATGATACTAACCCAGAGTCCAAGATAAATTTTACCATGAGTGTAGATAGTCAAGATATAAACATTGTTGTGGACAAAGAAACTACATAGGTTAAGGCAGATGATGTCAAAGACAACAAGATCTCTGAGAAACTGACACACACTATAGACTCTCAGGAGATTGAGATACTGACACAAACAGTTGATTCTTAGAACACTAAGATACCTGCCCAAGAAGAGCAACTGGAGACTGAGAAACATATAGAGGACGAGACAACTAACATAGGGCAACCAGAATCAGAGAAACCGACAGTTATACAGACTGAGATCCAATCTGAGGCAGAGGTTCATGTTGAGTCTGGGAAACCGACAGTTGCAGAGGTGCTTAATCAAAATGAGAAACCATCAAAGGCAGACGCACATACACAGACAGATCCACCAAAATAAAATGTAAGTAAAGTGGAAGCATCTGATGGAAATACAAAAGATATAGTGAAGGTAATTGGTCAAACATCTGTTGAGAAGAAACCCATAACAGAACCGAGCATATCTACAGGTGAATTTAGACCTACTAACATAATAGAGGTTCTATTGGATTCCATCAAGAGGATTACACATTGCAATGCCTTCGCATTTAAGGCAATTGATAACACATTACCTATCCTGAAGATGATTGCACCTAATTGTAGCACATTAATGATTCTTTAGGTAAATTAGACACATTGTCCAAAATCATTGCTAATAATGTCATAACGCTGGAAAAGGTGAATGAGGATACCATTAAGGAGAGAGTTGACAAAGAGAAAAATACATTCTTTGAGAACACCATATAGAAATTTACCGATCACTTGGACACACTTTTACCGGTATTTAATTCTACAATTTTGGAGTTATATAGAGAAGCATGTAAACATCACTGTTTGACAGAGGACATTGATGAGGAGATTAAGAAAACACAAAAATAAATTGATGACATTGCGGATAATATGATAGGTTCATTTGAACTTATCTTATTTTTTGAGCAGGAAATGACAGTTTTTTAGGAGAAGTTGGAAAAACTTGAGAAAGAAAAGGCAAGAATAAGGTCCAAAGCCTGGGAACTAAAGAATAAACTTGGTCCGAGGTTAGATAGTTTGATTACTCAGAGAGCTGAAATGACTTAGGCAACAATTACTGGAGAACGATCACCGGAGCAGCAAATGCACTATCTCACTAGTATGATCCAGCAGACTGAGGCAACTCTAACTGACAACAACAAGTTTATGCAGAGTTTGAATCTAGTTTTGGCGGGCATTTTTCAGATAGTAACCAACCGGTTACAGACCTCGAGGTAGCATTTTTGTACTCTTTTGATTATTTATGACATCCTTTGTCATTGATGTCAAAGGGAGACTAGTAGTAGAGAGAGAAATGCATGTACAAAGGAGATCACTTGCTCAGGGGGAGCACATCTTTTTGGATTTCAGTTTTGGGATAACAGTTTTGATTTTTCTCATGAGTGTTGCCATCAATGCCAAAGGGGGAGATTGTTGGCATTATACACTCATATGAGAATAGTTTATGTTGTCATTGATGGCAACCAATTGGCAACCAACTGACAATAGGTTTCTACACATGCACCGACATCGCATATATCATACACCGACAAACATTGACACCAACAAGCGCTTACACCGACATCCAGTTTACATCAGAAATGAAGTATAGCGGCACTTAGGCCGACATGGGATGAACTTTTGTTTATTGTAAATGTAATTAACTATTTGTAAGCTGACTTGGTATATTATAAAAGACTCATATATGTATGAGATCTTATAGATAATTTTGTAATGATATGGCTGGTAGAAGATAATTGTTTAGTGGTAGCAAAGGTTTTTGGTTAAAGTATCTATCTGAGCTTAAACCGGTACTAAACCTAGGATTAGAGATGTTGTTTTGAGCAGTACATTGTATTGGATTTAATTATCTATTTTTTAGTCAGTGAGACTCTTCATTGAGCAGTGAGCTCTAGGCTGTTAGCCTCCCTGCATGTGCAGGCCCTTATTGTAAGTATTATTTATTCATTGGCCAATGAGTAAACATTGTGGGTCACAAATCCCACCAAGGTTTTTCCCACACTGGTTTTCCTTGTTAAAATATCTTGTGTTATGGTGTGTTTCTATGTTGTCTCTGTTATTTGTGTTTACTGCATTAATTCTTATTTACTGGTACATTGTTTTGGGTTGCAAAGTTATAAATAAGTTTAAATATTCATTAAACCGGTTAGACATTGATTCACCCCCCCCCCCCCTCCTTCTCAGTGTCTTTGGGACTGTCATTGAATCTAACACAATCTCTATATGCTTAAGATATTCTTCTTTAAATTTACTAAAAATCAAGATGTCATCTAGATAAACAACAACAAATTTACCAATGTATTCTTTGAGCACTTCATTCATGAGCCTCATGAATGTGCTAGGGGAATTTGTGAGTCCAAATGGTATAACAAGACATTCATAAAGACCTTCTGTTGTTTTGAATGTTGTCTTCCACTCATCTCCCTCCTTGATTCTGATTCAGTGGTAGCCACTCTTGAGGTCTATCTTGGTAAAATACTTAGCACCCCCTAAACAATCCATCAAATCTTCAATTCTTGAAATAGGAAATCTATACCTGATTGTAATTCGGTTGATGGCTCTTGAGTCAGTACAAAGTCTCCAAGTACCTCCCTTCTTAGGTGCCAAAACAGTGGGAACTGTACATGGGTTGATGCTCTTTCTTATCAGACCATTATTCAAAAGTTCTTGGATTTGCTTAGCCACTTCTTTATTCTTCTTTGGTGTCATTTTGTAGGTTGCTTTATTAGGAAATGAGGCTCCAGGTATAAATTCAATCTGATGGCTTATGGCTTGTTGAGGAGGCAAAGTAGCAGGTGTTCCATCACTTATGATCTCCTTAAATTGATTGAGTATTTGCTGCACTTCATCAGGAATACAACCTTTCTTTTCCTTCTTTTCCTCTTTTGGTTTCACAACAAGTGCAAACCCAACTCCTTCTCCTTCTTTGAGAGTGTTTATGAACTCCTTCTCACCAACTAGTAACACATTTGAGCCTTTAAGTTTGCTCTCTTCTCCATATCCTATAGACTAAATTTTATAAGTAACTCCATTATTTTGAAAGGTGTAGGAGTTCTTTTCTCCATGGTGTATTGCTCATCTATCAAATTTCCAAGGTGTACCTAGGAGTAGGTGGCATGCATCCATTGGCGAGATATCACACAAAATCTTGTCTTTGTAGTCTCCTATGGTGAACTCCACCCAAGTTTGCTCATTCACCAAAACATATTGCCCCTTGTTGAGCCAAGTAACCTTATAAGGATCACTATGTGGGATTCTTTGTAGTTTGAGTTTGCTTACTTCTTCTTCTAACACTATGTTATCAGTGGATCTTGAATCCACGACCACTCTAAACACCTTACCCATGATCTTTCACTTTATCCTAAACAAGGATCTTATTTGACTAGGTTCCTCCTTTACCGGTTCTTTGATCAAAACTCTTCTTATCACGAGGTTCTCTCCAACTTCGAAATCTAAGCTCAGCTTTGGTGTCTTCACATTTGCTACATCCTCTTGGATATAAATCACTCTCCTTTCACCTCCTTGAGATGAATAAGACTTCTCAGGACATCTATAAGTCGGGTGCCCAAGTTAATGACAATTGTAGCACTTCATTGTGGATAAATAGGACCCTCTTCCTGATCCACTAGACCTTCCTCTACTAGGGTTGCTAGATCCCCTTCCTCTATAGCTTCTCTTGCTACTGGAATCCCCACTTTTCTCTACCAACTTGGATTCCCCTTGGGATCTTTGGTCTACACCTCTTCCACCATAGCTACCTTTATGACCTCTACCATCTCTTCCCCTACCTCTGCCTCTATTACTTTGCTCTTGTTTCTTTTTACTCTTCTCTTCCACCTTGAGTGCCAATTGATAGCACTTGTGGACAATACTAGGACACAACAAACTTAACTCTTCTTGGATATTCCACCGCAAACCATTCAAGTACCTGGCAACCTTGATGCTTTCATCTTCTACCACCTTGGATCTCAAACACAACTTCTAAAATTCTTCAGTGTATCTTCTCACATCTAGTTCTCTTTATCTTAAATTTTGTCTCCTTTTGTGTAGTTGGATCACATAGACTTCAGGGATATAGGCTTCTCTCACCTTGGCTAACATTCCTTTCAAGTTGCTATTGGGTTCTTACCCTCCTTTTGTCTCTCCTCTTGGATGAACTTCCACAAAGTCAAGGCTACTCCTCTCAATCTAGATTTGACTACCTTCACCTTTTGGGCTTCACTAATTTTATCACACTTAAAGTGATTCTCTAACCCTTCAATCCACTCCATAACCACTTTTGGTTCCATTTTTCCACAAAAAAGTGGCACTCCTTCTAGGGACTTACCCCTTAAGGCTTTGATGGCTCTAAGGAAAGGTTCTTCTGGTAAAATAGGATCTGGGTTAGGTGTGCCATCCTCCTCTAAAACTTCTTTCCCCTTTTCTTCATTGACTTTGATAGTCACCTTCTCGGTCTTGTCTTCTACTTCACCTAGTTTATTCTCCAATCGTTGCAACTTTTCCCTGAGGATCCTATTATCTTCCTCTTCGTCTTCTACCCTTTTGGCCAACTCTACATTAGTCACCATACTGAAACTATTTTCTCCCATTGACTCAGTCTCTGACATAAATTAGTTCCTTCCCAATTCTTATTGGGCTCTGATAACACTTTGATAGGGAGATTCTCACAAATGAGTTGCTAATTAGTTTGTAGGCTAGGAAAAGATGATGTTGTGGTATCCCTTGTTTGTTTCATGCCCTACTCTCCTTGTGAGTCAACATCAACACCCAAACTCCTTTGGAGAACTCTCTACCAATTGGATTGCTCCAGTTACTCAACCAAGGTTAGAACTCACATGAGTAAGTCCAACCACCAACATGTCTAACTCACTACCCTTCACTTGCAGGGGATTAGGAGGGGTCTGAGATGGTTTTTCAACTCCCTTCATGTGGTTTTAGAGTTTATTCCCTTTCATTTCCTTATCGCCTTCATGATTCCTATATTTTAGGCCTTGTAGCCCTATGAGCCCCTTTTAGCCCTACTGTCACGGTTTTAGCTCTTTTATTTTAAAAATTTCCAAATGACCCCCCATAAGCTTTTGTGATCTGGATACCCATTTGGACACTCTTAAAGATTTAGGAGATGAGGTGGTCGGATACGTCCATACAGGTACAGTCCCCAAAATGGCACTTTTCAAGGGTTTAAGGTTTATGTGCTTTCAACAATGGGGTTTGCTGATCTCCACACCCTTTCAAACCTCCACACTCACACTAACACTCTATAAGACAACCATATTCCATCCCAATCACTTGGCTCAATCAAATTTGATCATGCCTACAGGAAACATGAAAAATAGTAGTCATGTTCCTAGTCGGGCTATGTTAGAGCTCGCCTAGGGCATGCTTTCAAAATGCTCAAAAGAAACTTCCAGGTCTTGAAAATTTGTATATACACTGTACACGGACTCCATTACTTGAATCCCAAGGTAAATAGAGAAAACACAATGGGAATTCAATTTGGAGCCATTTGTAGGGCCTTAACCCCTTTACTCAGGCCGAGAGAAGTGAAACAAGAAAGAATTTCAATACACCACTTAGATCTGTACAAAAAAATGACACAAGTAATTTCTAAGAACCCCAAAAACATAGACTAAGCACCCATGAAGGTACAATATGGAATTTAATCCATCTAGTACGGACTGCTACAAGCAATTTAACATTTTTTTGTGAAAATTAGGAAATTACTTCAAGTTGCTTATTGAGAAATTTGATTTTGGATCTTCCAACTCCTTTATAATGTTCTGAGAGGCCTTATATATGCCTACTCAATCAGAACCAACCACCAATCGGACCTCTAACTACCTATTTGAGCATTTTTTAAAAATTGCTCACATTATTGCAAAATGTTGTCATGCAAACATGACAACTTTTACTCCACAATGCATTTTTATAACTTGTGTATATCTTGACACTCTTGACCCCCTAGGATGGTTTCCTAACATCATGTACACATTTTCAAAAGTCTTTTGAGGCCTTACAAGGAGTTTTACATTTTTTTTCTATATGATGCCATTTGAGGCTTACAAAGGCACATTGGCCAAAACTGAGTAAATAAGCTAAGACTAAAGACAATAAAACTACAAACAACCTCAAAAAATACTTTTGAATTATTCAATAGTACTTTATTCAATCATTGACCCAATGAGGATCATTCACTACAAAATTTGAAAGTTCATCAGGAAACCTCAGGTGCTCCTGCACCATTAAGACTTTCAGTGCAGAGAATGAATCAATCTTTGCATGGAGGTAGGAAAGGGGTGCTACGTCTTAGTAGCCAGTCATATATCTTGACATTTGATGAGTACATTCAAAGGCAAAAAGATAAAGAGGCTAAAAGGAAAAGAGATGAGGAATTGGCAGAATAGAAGAAAGAACATATGAGATAGAGGAAGGCACAACATGAAGCAAAAGCGATAGAAATGGAGGCTATGAGGGTGGAAAAACAGGCCAAAAAAATTCTAGGATTCCCAAGAGAAGTTCATTCAAAGACAAGAGAAGGCAAAGAAAGATGTAGAAGCAAAGCTTGAGAAGGCGAGGATGAAAGCTGAAAAAGGCAGCCAAGCATGCAAAGAGGACAAAAAATGTGGCCATAATTGCAGAACCTCTACCCATCCGACACCCAATTCTCATGGAAATGATGAACCTCTTGTCCCTAGCCTTTACAACTATTAATACTATGCAAGTTGGGATTGCACCTGGATCCTTAGACACCATGCAACTTACTTCAGGTGTAAACTATGCATTGCTTGCTCAAATAGCAAGCTGCTTACAAACCCCTCCCAGCCAAGAAAACACCGCTACTGGGCCAGACCCTAGTAGGCCACAATTTGTTGGGTTTGGATTTGTGACACCTCCTCCATTTAATACCCATATGGAGAATTGATCGAGTCTATGATCAATTATATTTTGTGAGCCCTCCAAAGAGAAGATTTTGAGTTTCGATATAACTGTGATGTGATTATAGAATGACATACTACCATATTTTGTAATGTTTTTAGAACTTCGTTGCTTTCAGATATCTGAGATGGATATTCCAATGAATTGATGGTGTTGTTATAAATCTCATATATATATTTTTTCTGATGTGATATTTCTCATATATCAGTTGAACTGATCTCATATATTTCTCACTATCAAAAGAGGCCACATAAGTGTTCAAATTGCTCACTATCAAAAAGGTCATATCGGTGGCATATGATTATTCAGATTCCACTGATATGTCCTCTTTTGATAGTGAGAAATTTGAACACTTATAAGTGTTCAAATTGTAGTCATCATATATAAATTGCCTTGTCTAATATGTTTACTAGGTCACTGCATCGAAATGATAAAAGGAAGTGTCCTATATGTAAACAGGCACCAGACAAATAACTATTTTCTAGTGCCTTACAAGATATCTTGTTAGCTGCCAAGTTTTCCTTGTTGGCAGTATCTACCAAAATATCTTATAAGGCACTATAAAACAATTCTTTGTCTGATTTTTTTTACAAATGGGGCACTTTCTTTTGATCAATTTTATATATATATATATAACATGAACACAACAACATAGGCATATAAATGTTGAAATTGAAACAAATTAAAGTCCCAAAAAGAGATGATTGAAACATAAACAAATCAGAAACTGCATTGTCTAATAGATCATTGCCAAAGTAAAGTCCCACAAAGAGAAGATTGAAAGATAAAAAATTCAAAAAATGCATTTTCTACTATAATTTTTTCTAATGTGAAGTGTGTTTCTTGCAGTTGTAGTGTCATAAAATTGCGACCCTAGAATTTTTTGACTGCATTAGGGTCTTCACGCATGTGATTTCAAATCCTCTAGCTTGATCGGTGACTGAAGATTTCTCAGCCCTTAGAAATAGCTTCTTCCTTGGCCTCTGCATCACCCCGTTCGCACTCTGCCCTGGAGAAAGGGGTAGGACAGGGGTGTGGCGCCCTATTTTGGGGCAGGACCCTTCCTAGGGTTGCATTGTTGGTTGTGCATCAGGTGGGAAACTCCCTCGATGTCGGCCCGTGATGAAAATCAAATCCACTAACATGTATTTAAGGGGCATTCATCCTCTCATTTGCATAAGTTCAATAAGTTGGATGGGTGGAAATTCACAAGTGATCAAGTATTCAAGAGCATTCAAACATTCAAGCATTCTTTTCGAGTATTGAGCATTCTCAAGTCTCCCTTCAAGGCTAGGTGTTGCATTCAAGTCAAGGATTCAACCATTGAAGAGGAGATTGATTTCAACATTCAATTTCACACAAGCATTTCTATCAACATTGCTACTACAACCTCCCTTTAGGTGATTTACAATTCAATCTTTCATTTACATCTACTTGCAAGTACTTTCTTTCATTACTTGGTTAATTCCAAAACTGGGGTTTGACCTAAAGGCAAACCCCCAATCCCAACCCATTTTCCTCTTTTTTCCGTGTGTAGGTTGTAGGTGTGCAGTTGTACTTTCGAATTTAGGCTTCATTTGCAAAGGTGGAAAAACCCTTTTCGTTTCACGGATTTTTCGGAGGACTGTGTAGATTCCTGCCACGGTCCGGACAACTTTTCCTCAAATTCACAGGGCAACTTCGTCTCGACATATTACTGTCAGATCCAGGTGCATAGCTTGATCCCATATTCCGATCTCAAGTTATAATCAATTCTTTGTCACTTTTGCACTACATAATTCAATCAATTCCTTTCCATTTCAAACAAGGAAAAGGGGATCAACTTAACATTCCTAATTCATTTAGAATTCAATCTACCATCTTCATGTGGAGAGATTGAATCTAGCAAATTATCCTCTCCTCTTTCTAATGTAACATGGTGAAAAATGTTCGAAGGGTAATCAATAGCGAAACTCTCATCTCTCTCTGAGGGAAAGGGTAGTTTCCTTCTTGATCTACCATTCACCATTTTTCCACCATTTCAAAAGCCATATGAACTAAGTGAGGAATTTAAACAAATTGAAACATAAACAATTCAGAAATTGAAACATAAACAGTTCACAAATTGAAACATAAACAAATCAGAAATTGCATTGTCTACTAGATCATTGCCAAACTAAAGTCCCACAAAGAGAAGATTGAAAGATAAACAATTCACAAAATGCATTTTCTACTATTTTTTTTTCTAATGTGAACTAAGTGTGTTTCTTGCAGCCATATGAACTAAGTGAGGCATTTAAACAAATTGAAACATAAATAATTTAGAAATTGAAACATAAACAATTCACAAATTGAAATATAAACAAATCACAAATTGCATTGTCTACTAGATCATTTCCAAAGTAAAGTCATATTGACTTTACCTGAGAGGAAGGCTTGTTGTCTTCGACATAGTGACTCCTTATCGTGTTTGTAATTGTCTACCATAACAATCACAACAAAATGCAAAACAAACTAAAGAGTTTTAAGAAACACATTTAATAAGAAATGCATAACTACATAAGATACCTACACACATTAATATAAAATGTAAGCATTAAAGGCATAATCTCCAAAGAATTGAAGTGTGTTAATAAACACATTCACATTGATATGATGATCTTCCACAAGTATGGTTCTTCCCTCGATGCTCTAGCATGCCTGCAAAAAATAGTAATAATTGAGGGTAGCGTAATGTTGTCACAACAAATCATCCATACATTATTGAATGCAGAACAACTTTTTGACTGTCTTTAACATTTGACAACATGCATACAATCCTTACACATTGATACATACATATTCAAATGCATAAGTACATACATATACATATCCACTTACATACATATGCACATGTACATAGAATTGCACATATGTATATGCATATGTATAACATACATATTGCAAACAAATAGTTACATAAGGAATGTGCAAAGGGAATTTGCAGAACTTAGAATTATGCAATGAATTGGATTGTATTGAAAGTGACGTGGAAAATTATGTCTTATAATATAATTCTAATGTGCAATGCATTCTATTATGGTAGCTATCTATTTTCAAATTTGAATTTTTGTGGGAAACAATCAGTCATGTCATATTAAATATGCAGTCCTCCATTGCTTCGAATTGTTCATTTTTCTTCTATGCTTTGAATTGTTCACACTATAATGAGTCAATTTCACACTATATATGTATGTTGAAACAATATAATGAGTCAAATTCACACTATAATGAAATAAATGATGTTGAAAGTAATATAGTGTATGCTTGATAATATTATTTAAAGTGAGTATATTAACAAATTGAAGGGAGATCAAACAATGAAAATGCCTCAAAAAATCTTCATTTCCCAAAGATTTTAGGGAAATGTAGTTGGCGGTAATTTGTGCCAAGTGGCCCAAAACGTGTATGTGAGAAGGTTGTTATATGTCGACAATAACACACACACACACACACATACATATACATATGTATATATGTATATATGTACACACACACACACATATACAGATATGTACATATATGTATATATGTACGAGTATACATATGAGGACAACAACCTTATAGCTAGTATCAGGCATACATATTATTGTAATGATAAATAATGAAGGGGTTTCAAATAATTATGAACAATAATCAATTTTTTTTTGCATTCTCTGTAATTATTTTGTCATTATAAACAAAGAGACACAATTTAACAACACAACCATAAAATGAAATGATAAATAATGAAGGGGTTTTGAATAAAACAAATAGATAATCATTTTTTTTTGACATTTTGTGTGAGGATTTCAACATTATTATACTGTAAGGATTTTGGCATTATTAAACTGTAACAGAGCATTGAAATAAAACAAAGAATAATAATGAATAATAGTACAAAAAAAAATTCATTCTCTGTAATTATTTTGGCATTATAAACAGAGAGATGCCATTTAAAAACCCACCCATAAAAAAATGATAAATAATGAAGGGGTTTTGAATAATTATCAACAATAATCATTGTTTTTTGCACTCTCTATAATTATTTTGACATTATAAACAGAGAGACACTATTGAACAACGCACCTATAAAATAAAATGATAAATAATGAAGGGGTTTCAAATAATTATGAACAATAATCAATTTTTTTGGCATTCTCTTTAATTATTTTGGCATTATAAACATAGTGAACCATTTAACAACCCACCCATAAAATAAAATGATAAATAAAGAAGGGCTTTCGAATAAATATGAACAATAATCAAGTTTTTTTGTACTCTGTAATTATTTTGGCATTATAAATAGAGAGACACCATTGAACAACGCACCCATAAAATAAAATGATAAATAACGAAGGGGTTTCGAATAATTATCAACAATAATCAATTTTTCTTGCACTCTGTAATTATTTTGGCATTATAAACAGAGAGATACCATTGAACAACGCACCCATAAAATAAAATGATAAATAAAGAAGGGGTTTCGAATAATTATCAACAATAATCAATTTTTTTTGCACTCTCTATAATTATTTTGGCATTATAAACAGAGAGATACCATTGAACAACACACCCATAATATAAAATGATAAATAATGAAGGGGTTTAGAATAATTATGAACAATAATCAATTTTTTTTTGCATTCTCTGTAATTATTTTGGCATTATAAACAGAGAGAACCATTTAACAACCCACCCATAAAATAAAATGATAAATAAAGAAGGACTTTCGAATAATTATGAACAATAATCAATTTTGTTTGCCCTCTCTATAATTATTTTGGCATTATAATTAGAGAGACACCATTTAACAACGCACCCATAAAATAAAATGATAAATAATGAAGGGGTTTCGAATAATTATCAACAATAAACAATTTTTTTTGCACTCTCTGTAATTATATTGCCATTTTAAACAGAGACACCATTTAATAACGCACCCATAAAATAAAATATTAAATAATGAAGGGGTTTCAAATAATTATGAGCAATAATCATTTTTTTTTGCATTGTCTGTAATTATTTTGGCATTATAAATAGAGAGACACCATTTAACAATGTACCCATAAAATAAAATGATAAATAATTAAGGGGTTTCGAATAATTATGAACAATAGTCAATGTTTTTTGCATTCATTGTAATGATTTTAACATTATAAACAGAGAGACACCATTTAACAACGCACCCATAAAATGAAATGATAAATAATGAATGGGTTTCGAATAATTATGAACAATAATCATTTTTTTTTGCATTCACTGTAATGATTCTAGCATTATAAACAGAGAGACACCTTTTAACAGCGCACCCATAAAATGAAATGATAAATAATTACGAGGTTTTAAAGAAAATGAAGAGATAATCAATTGTTTTGCCATTCTCTATGAATATTTCAGCATTATAAACAGAGAAGCACCATTTAATAGTGCAACCATAAAATGAAATGAAAAATAATGAAGGGGTTTCGAAGAAAACGAAGAGATATTCAATTTTTTTGCCATTCTTTGTGAGGATTTTAGCATTATTAAACTATAACAGAGCATTGAAATGAAACCCTAAACCACATACAAAGAAATCATGAATAGACAAAGCATAATGCAACTGCAAAGGAGAAAAACCATCATTGGACATCCAATATGCAAGGAGGAAGAGTGCAATCGTTACCTGGGAGCACAAAAGAGCCGACAAAATGGTTGCAAAGGAGGCCAAGAAATGGTTGCGGAGGAGAAATGGAGGAGAAACGACGATGAATGTAGAAAATGCCCCCAAAAAATCTTCATTTTCCTAAGTTTTTAGGGCAACATAGATAGCGGTAGTTCGTGCCACGTGGGCGTATAATGCATACGCAGTAAGGCGGTTATGGGTGGTCAATAAGTTTTTCGACCACTCACTTTAAATATTGTAATATTAAATGTATATTTAATAATATGCATAACATAAACTATTTAGGTTAATTTATTTTTATAAAAAAGTGAAAAACATATTAGTTTTTAGGTATTTTATAAATAGATATTGGCCTTTTCGTGTGTGGTTATTGGCGCAAAAGAGGTCAAGTATCGGACGACACTTTGAAATTACCACTTTTTGACCTTTCGACGCATGATGACCCGTAGAAATCGAATTGTTGCTACCCAGAAGCCAGATCAATAGGTTTAAGCAGTTAAGTCGCATATGAAGACAACCAAAAAATAAATTCAAAATCTAATGTATCATTTAAAATCTATGGGTGAGGGAAGTTAGTTATGATGACTATTAGTGCTCTTCCCCTACAACAAGTTTTAAAACTTCATATTTGTTACCCCAAATGAAAGTTGTTTTCTTTTTGCTTTACTGCCACCTCCTTTTTTTTTACTGAAGAGTGAGAATCAGACTCCATATAAGATTTTAAAACTTCCTACAACTCCTACCTTGTGCAACGTTCCTTCCTCCTTACTCATATTGGATTCTAATTTTAGTTCATGATGGAGTGTCGAAATCCATCAAAATCTTTTTAAAGCTCTCCACATTTTTATTAGTTCCTGCCTGCAGGAAACTATAGCGGAGCCTATGACAGTTAACTCGTTATTAATCTGAGCATAGACAACCAATCATATTTAGTTTTGATGCAAATATTTTCCAGTTTCGTTGGTTCCTACCCTGTAAAGATGCAAATTATTTATGCGAATTATTATCCTCAAGTTTTTTGGCATTGGCGTATTGGATACACTGGCGGTTTTCAGGGGTTTGCAGGGCTTTGTGCGGTTCTCAATAAGAGAGAACGCACGTCTCCAGAGGCTGCAGGGTTGTCAAAACAGAATCCTCGATTGTTGCAGAGGTCAGATCTAGGGAAAATTGAGTATGAGCGCGAGGAACAAAGCCTGCAGACAGATGGCTAGTAGGGTTTTCATTTTGGGCATGCAGTCCAGAGGAATAGTGTAAAACAAATTTTATGAAGGCATGTTACAGTTTTTTAAACATTCAACGGTTCTGGAGCACAACGTGACCTTCTTTTCCCCTTCAGATATCTTGCAGCGAAATCTGCTATGTTCCAGCAAAGGTTTGTTGTTTTTATCTGTAACCTTCGTCTTTTATTGAGCCTCGTTGAGAAAAAAGTATGTGTATATTGTTTTTGGTCTTTGCAGGCATCGATTGCATTGTTGAAATTTAAAAAAAACGTTGTCATATTTTGTCTCTTTACAAATGTCAATGTCATTCTTTGTCTGTGTCTATTTGACAAAATCCATCGCTTAGATGTGGATTGCATCTTTGCTACGCTTGTTGGTAAATCTCAAAGATTGTATAATCTTTTGTTTTGCTAACTGCAGTAACTCTTTGCAATAATCCTCCCTGACAATTCCAAAATAGGTGCTTTGGAATAGGGCACAGGAGATCCCCAAAAAATATTGCTAGGCGTGGTATTACCATTATTTACCTCGTCTTTGAAAACTACATATATCAGACGCAGATGTATAATTAGGTGATAGGTATAGAGACAATTTTAGATGCCAAAGTGGGGGCTTTGGAAGAGGGTGCGCCCTTTCCCAAAAAGATTAAGAATTTGATTACTGTCGTCTGTTATATACTATTTCAAACTAGGAGGGCTAAGGTTCGAAATCCCTGATAAACAACTGCTTCATCGCCGAATTATTTTGTTTAATGCGAGGAATTAACGCTTGCTGCCTTCTTCAAAAAACCCCTTACCCTTCAGAGGGCTCTCAACTCATTCTGAGTCACATCCTAGAGGAATTATTGTTGTCGCTCCTGAGCCTGGCCTTAGGATATTTCACAATATCTTATTCCAAAATTTCAATTTAGGGGACTTTGTTGTGTATGTGTTCTTGAGGGTTTCAATGCTTCATGATGTGTTTTAGTGGGTATTTGCTTTAAGAATTCAAAAGAAATAACGCAAATACTATTTTTTTGTTCAATATCGGATTATTTTGTTCACTCAAATGAGTTTCAATTCACCTTGACATTTCCTCTTTGATGAGTTCTTTTCAAACATTTAAGTTTGTACTTCATCTTCAAGCTCTAAAATTTGGAATCTAGCACATTTAAAATTTTGTTGATTGAGGCCTAGCTTGGAGTTTCCTTCTTGCATTATCTGATTCACAGTATGTAGTCTTGAATTTGTACTCTTAAACGTTGAAAATAGAAATTTCTTTGGAAAACACATTTAGGCTATTGAGCATTGTCAAAACGTGTTTGAGATGTTAATCAAGCAGTATGTGGTCACCCGTGATGCCAAACACATCTCCAATACCAGATTTATAAGTAAGCCACAAATATTGCTTTTTTTAATCTGAAATTAGTTAATTGATATACAACACTCGTTTTTAGGTTTGTGGCATGATGATGTTAATAGATTGCTTATGGCAGCAATCAAGGTTGGATTTTAATGATTGGGCTAGGCACAAGGGGTTGACTAGTAGGCATTGCAGCCTAGATAAGGCCGATGTTGGACTTGAGAGGCCAGAGCTAGCTTGGAAACAATGGAATCAAGTTACAAATCTAAGAGACCAAATTTCTGGACAGGTACTCTTCTTTAATTTCATACATTATGTTTGCAAAATGTGAATGCATTGGGAAGGCATGTGAATTATTAGACAAAATGCCTCATAAAGATTTGGTCTCGTGGACAATGATTGCAGAATATGTGCAAAATAGATTAGTTGAAAGTCTTTAGAAATTTTCAAGCCAATGCAATTGGTAGGCGTAAAGCAAGACTCAAACCACCTTTGCAAGTATCCTCCCTGCCTGTGCCAAAATGGGAGACTTGGATAGGGTATGGACACTCATCAATGACATGACAATTTTATGATTGTTCTTTTCTTTCCTTTTGAGCCGACTGTTGTTTTTAATGATATTCTTTGACTGGTCGAGTAGCGTAATGAAATTATATAATTTATTTGTAACAATCCTTTTGGCCAACTTCCTTTTGTGGAATTTTATTTTGTTGGAGCCGGCTTAGAAGGAACACTGTACACAGGGATCAATTTAGTAGCAAAGGGAGGATGATTAAGTGCACCTACAAATTAATCTTGATTTCCCCCAATCTACTGATGTAATCGATAAAGTATTTTCACAGCCTATCAAAGGTATTTGCAAATTCCATAAACCTTTAAATATTTTGTCATGGTAGTAGAGCTCATTTTGGAAGTGATAATTCTAAGGTGATCCAGGTTAAGATGCATAGACCTGTTGATTTGCAACAAATCGAGGGTCATCCCAAGGCACAGGTTTTAGTGTATCCGACTAGCCTTTCCATCTGTAGAGTAAATGAAGTCATTAACACGTTTACGGTTCCTCCTTTGCTTGTGTGAACAAGCACACTATATCATGTTTTATCACCGAACACTTGGTTTGGTTTAGTACATTCTACCATGATCTCTACTGTGTAAAATGCCTTTGAGAGCAAAGCACACAGATTAAAAAATTTGGCTTCAATGCTTGGCTTTATTTTGATGGGATGTTTAAAAACTTCTAAACCACAAATGAACAATTTATTAATTGTACATTATCTTTTTTTTGAACTTAATGCATGTAGTTGTTTTACAAATATTAGTACAAATTTTGATCTTGGCTATGAAGCAATGTTGACCAGTAATGATGTAACGACAAAGCTCTCAATTTTCATGGATAGTTTGGCCTGATTTGGTTGTTATATTGATTGTGGTAGCCATGTCATATATTTCTTGTTCAAGTTATTTATTGCTTATTAATGAAAGGTCTTTTGTTTTGATTGTTTGCTTATTCATTATAGTAAGGAGGTCGTATATTTCTATGACAAAATTCATTTTTGGAGTTTGTTAATGTTGCCAAATAGACTGCATTATATGGAGTAATGCATGAACTGGTTAAAGTAGAATGCATAGCAAAGCAATGGGATACTTTACTAAGATAATCTCAAAGTGTCCTGAAGCTTGTATTATAGAGATTGTGGAATTCTTCAAGAACTTGAACTTGAGGAAGTAAAAGCATATTGGTCCTTGACATGTATGTTCTCAATCCTTGATAAGTTTCAGAGATTCTAGGATTATTCAAGAACTTGAACTTGAGGAAGTAAAAACATATTGGTCCTTGACATGTATGATCTCAATCCTTGATAAGTTTCCAACTAGAAATGAAAAATTTAGAGTCATTTGACAATGATAACATCACTAACAAAATGGTAACATTAATCTTCACACTAAAAATCACTTTCTTATCCTTTGGTATCATCTATAGCAGTTGATCCCATACAAAGCTTGTAAATTTAAATAAAGAGTCAAATCCAAAATTTTGAATTTTGTGCTTCATTCAAGGAACATAAGTTATTCCATAATGGTGAAAGAAAATATGCTTTCATTACTTTTTGATGTAAACTTTCAAGAAGTTGCCTTTGAAATGACTTTGTAATAGCCTTTACATGGAAGAAACAAGATACTTGCTATAACTTATCCATCTCTGTTCTTCTGCACAATAAATTCTAGGACCATGAAGCTTGACAAGGATAAGCTTTTTTTTTCATTTATTTTTTCTTTGTAAGCTCTCTTTGATATTTTTTTCTTTATGGAAACATACTGGAGAACATTGAACTTGATAACACTCGAAAAAATATATTGTATGCTTGATTGTGAGATTTGAAACTATCATTGATGACTTGAGATCTGATCTCATTACCATCAATAAACTACATATATCCCCTTTCTTGTGGAGAGAATATGTGCTTGTCTTCCTTGGTGAATGGTGGTTAGTTTTTGTCAGAATTTAGAAGTTCCAAGAGCCGGAAAAAAGCCATTGGAAATCTCAGCCATCTGCAACTAAAAATGTTGAACAAGATTGTGTTAGAACTAGTGTTCATTGTCTGCCTAATTTTACCAAACCAGAACAACTTTGGCTGCTAGTAATTTAAGATGATAGCCAAATTTTCTTAGAAAACCAAAAGGGCTGAAATTTGAAACTCTGTTCTTAGATTTAATTTATTGTCAAAGTTGAGACATTTATGTGATCCAGTTAGTTTGACCATAATATTAATGAAACAAGAAGAAATAATCAAGAACCTTCTGGTATTTAATTTTATAAAACTCCTTGATAGTTAATTTTATAAGGAAGCATACAATTAGATGCACAAGAAGGGTCATACTGAAGAAAGTGACCATGTATTAATGAAACAAGAAGAAATAATCAAGAACCTTCTGGTATTCAAATTTTATAAAACTTCTTGATAGTTAATTTTATAAAGGAAGCATACAATTAGATGCACAAGAAGGGTCATATTGAAGAAAGTGATCGTGTACGAACATAAATGTTAATTTCTTTCTCATATTATAAGCCATAATCGATATGAAAATCAAGAAGAAAAAATATTGCACAAAAACTTTGAACAAATAGAATTTCAAAGAGTGTAATGATCCTATGACAAGAAGACTCAAATTTTGTAAGGCTTCCAACAATTACTCCTTGATTATAAAAGTATGTTGAAGCTATGTGTTGGGTAATCTGATGCGAGAACATTTCTACTTTATGCTTTCATTTCACGCTGGATGCTTGAATCAAGTGTTTCAGATATATTCATGTCACTTGTATTAGACTACAGATGTCTTTTTTTTAACCATGTGCTGTGCTATGTAAAATGCTGCATTCTCAGATTGTACTTGGATTGAATTTTTTGAGGATGGTTTTAGTCATGATCAAAAGTTACTTTCAGTTATGAAAAAATTTCACATAGTATTTGTTGAATTTTAAATTGTATTGGCAATAGTTGCAGACAACATTTTTAAAGCTATTTCCTTGAACTGAAGGCCTACAGATGCACCTCTTTCGTATTAGCTGGGAGTTTTAGGTAATTGACTTAATAGACTTTATTAGTTTTCAACTCCTGATAATTTGGATTGCATTCAAAAACTTCAAGTCGACTTCAAGCAAATAGATTTTAGGCCATGGTTACTTGTAATTGTAAGATAAGAGAAGCTTTCAAATCTCGCAACTAGAAATCTCGCAACTAGAAATCTCTTGTATTACCACCGTCTAGTTTCTTGATTTGATTGTCAAGACACTGATGATATTATGAGAGCCTTGAATAAATGAATGTGAAATAAAAGTGATTTTACCTTGAACATATAGTGTTTTTGCTCATAATATGATCAAATCAGTCATAATTATGTCCTTACATAGCTAACTAAGTTGTACCTCTCCCCTTATGTAGTTAAGTTGGTTTTAACTGTGCCCTTATTCAGCTAGAAAACTAATTCGCAAGGGCGTAACAAATCTAAATGATGTTATTAATCTATGGATATGTCATTCAGCTATTAGTAAGTAGATCTAAATAGTCTAATGAACCCTAAAATGGAATGTATCTCTAGAATACTCAATCAGGGCACTATAATATCCATGTTTATAATAAAGACATAAGCAATTTACCTAGTTGACCGAGGAAAGACTAACAATATAGAACCCCCAAGTTCTTGAAATCAAGAGGGAATTTTTGTGTGAAGGACAGGATGAGACAAAAGGAAGGAATGTTCTTCCAATAGTTAGATGAGTTTTTGTATGCAGCAGCAAGTTCGTTGAGCTAGGCAAAATAGAGGAATAATTTTTGTGCAGCAGCAGAGAATGGAAGGTAGTTCAGTGCAGTCGCAAGGAGCTCCAAACGTGTAGAAGAACATGGCGTTCTAAGTAGCTCCAGAAGTCTGTAATTGGTTGCAGCTCCAGATCGCTAAAGCTAAACTATTTGTAATTATATTGAAATCTGAGTTTGAAGTTATTTGAAAATGTTTTATGATTTTGTAGAGAAGAAATATTGCCTGTCTCTAGGTATCTGATCTATAATTACAAATAAACTATATCTCGTAAATTTCTATTTTAGCTAATCTTCATGTTGTTAATCTTGCAGGGTTTTTAATACAAAAGCTCTGAGCAGCCAGGAAGCCCACAGAAAAGCTCCGAACAACCACAAATACTACTAAATCAAAAAAACCAAATGAAATTACATAGTTTATTATCAATGTACTGGTTTAGCTCTGAGCAGCTAGGAAGCCCACAAAAAAGCTCCAAACAGCCACAAATACTACTAATTCAAAAAAAACAAGTGAAATTACATAGTTTATGATCAAGCTACTTGTTTTCTTCTGAGCAGCTAGGAAGCCCACAAAAAAGCTCCAAACAGCCACAAATACTACTAATTCAAAAAAACCAAAGTGAAATTACACAGTTTATTATCAATGTACTGGTTTGGCTATTTTTGTCTTCAAAATGTACAGCATAGTTAATAGACAAACAACATTTGGCAAATATATGTCAATATATATCTCCTCCTTCCACTTTGTATTGCCAACTTATGTTAAATCAGTTGACAATCTGATCAGAAAAGAATGGAAGCAGATACATTCACTAATATTCTTTCACTTTGTATTACAGTGTTCTGTATGCTTTTTTTTTTATAAGCATGCTATTTGCAATTGTAATTAACTGCAATCTGTAGTCATCTAGTTAATCTGTAGTCATCTAGTTAATTTGTAGTGTCATTTGACTACTGCTCTGCCACACCAAACAACCAGATACCCTGTCTGCCAATGCTTGGCAGGAACTACGCTGCTTGCAGCTCTTGTTTTTCTTTAAGTTCCCAGGTGAAAACTTTACCTTTAATGCCCTTATAATTGGAGTTCAACTTAGATGGTTGAGTTCCAACATAGGTTATAAAAATCACTTTTGCTTAGCCCTTGCTATGGTTCCATCTTTCTACTTTATCTCACTTTTTCTTTGCACAGAGTATCATTTGAATAATTTATCTCTGACATGGTTAGGAAATTATGTCAGAATCCAATGCCAGTTTTAAAAATTGGACTTAGTGACTTTGATATACAATTTGAATACAGACCGATCACAAGACAAGTTTGAGTTGGGCTTTGGGTGTCGACAAGACACTTGGAACTTAGACTTTAGAAAACTTGAAGCTCAAAGATTAAACATTGGACAGCATGTTGGAGTATGATGAAAATGTCAGACTCTGTGGTGGTTAGAAAACTGTGTCAGATTTTGACATGAATTTTAAAACTTAGGATAATAGCCACCAACATTTGAAAACACTTACAAGGAAGAAGTTTTTGGCATGTATGTGAATGACTGTCATACTTTGATGAAGGTTTGTAACCAAGGTAAAACAATTACATGTACTTTAATAATGACTAGCATTTGCATCAAAAGGAGGGGTAAGGGTGATGCGGATAGGAAATTATTTATAAGTTAATATAGGATGGATGCATATTATTTATTGTGCTTATATTTTTTTAGTACAGTTTTGAGATACATACAATAGTGGAATTATATATTTGCTTATAGTTAATTAAAACAAAGATTTGCAACATTTTCAATTATGAATATATTGTAATTGATCACAATTTCGAACAAAGTTCCAACTAAAAGTAAAAGTAATGCAAAATGAGAAAAAAATAAAAAATCGAAGATCACTATATTGATATGTGATTTGCGCACAAAAGAGCCTATTTTGAAAGTAAAACATTTGAAACATTTACATAGTATGTAAATAAAATTAAAAATTAAAAAATAGACAAGTAATATGATAACGAAGTCTATTTTATTGTCTATATATATTTTTAGTACAAATTTTAAATACATGCAATATAAATATGAATGGGTGCAACTTATAATTTAAACCGACAAGCTATACAAATTGTTTTTGTAATACAAATTGTTTTTACTATGTATGAAGATGAGTATAAGTCCCCAAAGCTTTTTTAAATGTCATCCCAACTCTCTCATAACGTCATTTCAACTTTGTCCATTATCAGCCTTTTCATTGTTATTATAGAAATAAACTTCATCATGGGTCCAATGACAATATAAGCTCTACAAAATAGACAAGAAAACTTGTTTGACACTGATTGATACCGTGTTGCTTTCACGATTGCATTCTTTATAGTTTATATGTCCCTAATTTAACAATGTATCTGGCCACCTTTTCACTTTCAATGGGGTCTCATTGTGCTCTATCCTCTGATGTGCATCTATGTTTGTCCAAAGAGATATCTTCTAATAGTGTTCCCTATACTATTCCTAGCACTTCCATGTTTTATACCTCTAGTTTGCCCTCTCTTCATAGTTGTCTTCTAACTTGCTTAGGATTGTCTAACTTATCTTTGTCTCATATTATTGTCTAGGACCATGCATACTTCTCACAAATACATGTCAAAATATCTTTATCATTATCACATTTGATCTACAAGCTTATTTACATTTGATCTACAAGCTTATTTAGCAATACCCTTATAGCCTCTTCCTTGTATTTATTTTTTGCCACCCCTTTTATTACTTTTTTTTGGTCTAAACATGAATATAACTGATTTTATGCATCTTTGTCAATTCACATAGTTCATGTTTGGCATGTGCTTTTATTCTTTCTTTTAGGTATGAATACTTTGATGTTGAAAACCTTCATGGCACATCATGAACTGCACTAAGGGTTTAATGAAGATTTTGACAAGGATTTTTACATTAGACAACAAAGAATATTGTTATCCTTTGTGATCACTTCTTATTGAAGGAATTTTTCTTAGTATCACTTTTGTGTCTCTCAAACTTTATGTTTATTCTAACTTGCTTTCTCAAAATTTATGTTTATTCTACCTTGCTTTCAACTGACTGCCATTTATTTAACTTTGCCTTGAATTGTCACTTAGGAAGTCTTGTGCATAGCATTCTTATAGTCTTATCAGTCATGCAACATTGATATCTTATCTTGTCTATATTTTTGTCATTTTACCCATCTCGACACTAATATCAATCTCCTTGCAGTGCACTAACTATGCTCATGAAATCCTCATCTAAGGTCTTGAAACTTTGTCCGTTGGATGATTCATGATCAGCTTTACTACTTGCTTGCTATGTGTCTCATTGTCATTCTTTACATTGTTGATGACTCCTATCTTGTCAATTGTCAACACAGTCCATATGATTTAAGATCTGTCATTATCTTCCATAGGTCTCTATCAATACTCTATCTTCCATTATTATCATAAGAGTTGTCATTAGTATGTATGACCTTGTCATGTTTATGGTAAGTCTCTTTGATAATACACTATTATCTTTTTCTCTTCACAAGCCTAAGAAATACTTCTATCATTACCATTTTCTTTTCTATTTGTACCTTTCTATACCCTACTGTAGGGTGCTTATATCTCATGTTAATCCCAATGTTTATTTATTGTACCCAAGACTTCAGGGCAATAAATAGTCTTATTTTCTCTCACTATCATAAGGAGCCACTCTATTATCTTTGATTGTAACGCTCTATCCCATGGTGACTTGGTTATACATTCAACCTATCCTCTACCACAACTATATCTGTTTGATTATAAAAATGCATTGATTAAGTGCAAAAAGAACATAAGGGAAAGAACAAAGTAAAGTAAAAGGCACAATAAATAGAACACATAGATTTACAGTGGTTCACCCAAATTGGCTATGTCCACTTTAATTAGGGGAATTGTCTTATTATTCTCAGTTCAAAAAGTTACATAGAAAACATAGCAGCAGATATATATAAAGACTCTGATACAACTCAGCAAGGAAGCCTAACAACCAGGAGAATTGGAGGGAAAAGGCTATTGGCGTTTCAACTTCAACAATCTCCCACTTGAAACCCAATCACTGCTGCAGAGATTCCCCTACTTGCCCTGCTATCAGAGTTTGACAAGGCCAAGAGAAGTCCTACAGAACTCAAACTTCTCCCTTGTCACAAACTTAGTTAAAGCATCAACCAGATTCACCTTTGTATCAATCTTTGCAACCTGTAACCTGCCTTCTTCAACCACATGATGAATGAAATGGTGTTGCAAATCAATGTGCTTAGAGCGACGATGAGCAGAGTAATTATTAGCCATAAAGATGGCGTTGCTACTATAACAAAAAAGAACATAGTCATGATGTTTACACCCCATCTCTCTCAATAATCGCTGCAACCAAAGCATCTCTTTGTCCCCTTCAGATAGAGTCATATACTCAGCCTCAACTGAAGATTGAATAACTGATCGTTGCAATGTGGAAGCCCAACTGATCGCTGCCCCGACAAATGTGAAGACATATGTGGATATAGAGTGGCATTTGTCCAAATCACCACCCAAATCAGAATCAATATAACCCTGTAGCTGAAGCTTACCTCCACCAAAACATAAAGTATAATTGGAAGTACCTTTCAAGTACCTCAAAATCCACTTAACAACATCCCAATGAGCCTTGCCCGGATTGCTCTTAAATCTGCTAAACTCCCATTGCATGAGAGATATCAGGTCAGGTACAAATCATGGCATACATAAGGTTGCCAACTGCTGATGAATATGGAATATGTTTCATAAAGTCTTTGTCTTCTTGTGTCTTGGGACACATCTCGGAGGATAGACAAAAGTGATCAGATAGAAGAGTCACAACAGGCTTAAGATCCTTCATACCAAATATTTCTAAAACTTCAGTGATATACTTTTCTTGAGACAATCTGATTTTTTTGTTTTGCCTGTCCCATATTATATGCATTCCAAGTATTCATTTTGCAGCCCCTAAATCTTCCATAGCAAAATTCTGAGCTAAAAGTTGCTTCAAGTTAGAAATTATTTTCATGCTAGAACCGGTGACTAGCATGTCATCAACATAAAGTAGTAGTAAAACAAACTCACCAGAATCAAGCTTCTTGCAGTAGACACATGGATCAACCTCACAGCGGATGAAGTGATGCTCAAGCATGAAACGGTCAAACTTACGATACCACTGTCTTGGGGCTTGTTTGAGCCCATACAAACTTCGTTCTAGCCTACAACATAAATGTTCCTGACCTGAAACATAAATGTTCTTGACCCTTTTTAACAAAACCGTTGGGCTGCTGCATATAGAGTTCTTCAATATCTCCATGAAGAAAAGAGATTCTAACATCAAGTTGTTCCAGCTCAAGATCTTTAGCTGCTACTAAACTCAAAACTGCATGAATAGAAGTCATTCTCACCACCGGAGAGAAAATCTCATTAAAGTCTACACCTTTTTGTTGATCATAACCTTTGACAACTAATCTAGACCGCCTTCTTCTTCTTTCAACCGATACACCCATCGATTTTTCTAAGACTCGTTTATTAGGTGGAAGTTTCACCAATTCCCAAGTGAGATTTGACTGCAAGGAATCCATTTCCTCGCACATTGCCTCCATCCATTTTTCGCTATGAGGATCATTACATGCTTGTTTGAAGGTAACAGGCTCTATTTGATCAGTTAGTAACAATTCTGGATACTCAGCTAATAACAGTTCATAATCTTTAAATTTTTCTGGAAGCCTCTTCTGCCTGTTGGATCTTCTTAAACCAGTAACTGTAATTTGTTTATCACTCGCACTTTGTGAGAAGTCATTTCTCTCTGGTTGCCCAATATGATCAAACACATCACTCTGTATTAGAGTAACAGGCAGATTAAGATGTGCAATTTGTCCTGTTGGATTACCAAATTCGGAGTCATTACTTCCATCAATGATATCTGATTGGCCTGCTATGGTTTTAGGAAGACCAATGCGTTGTATACTTGGCGATTTTATAATTTCATTTAATGGATTAACCGAGCTGGAATGACCTGCTTCAAAACATTTCGATGAGTTTCCAGTCATATCCCCTGTTTGACCAGACCGTGGCATATCACGAGGCAGTAAGGAATTATTTGATTCTGCCGAGTTCGTTGACTGGGGATTAAAGAATAAGCTGTGCGGGGGTGAAGCGTCTGCAGGCCGTAAAGGCTCAATACCGTGCTGGCAACCGAATTGCCCTCGTGCGCTGCCTAAAGGTGAGGCGTTTGCAAGCTGTAAAGGCTGAACATCTTGTGGGCAATCGAATTCTCCTCGCGCGCTGTCCAGGGGAGAGGCATCTCGTTGCCAACCGGTTATTTGACGAGGCTCTGGACTAAGATGTGAAGGCTGTGTATCATGTCGCTCTTCTGGCAAAAGTTCAAAATCCCCTTGTAAAGAGTGGATGACTGGCCGTAAAAATTCAGACTCCTCATGTGAGGACTGCACCAAAATTGGAGTTATCAATCCCAAACATATCACACTCATTATTATGATAAGACTCTGCATCATACTGACTGGAAGTAGTAGATGAAGAAACAGGGCCAGAGCCCAAAACAGAGGTTGGGGAAGTAACAGATGTAGGAGGCAACCTCGAGGACCCCTGTGACACATTGTTTTCAAAAACAGATAAAGGGATGTATTCTGTGTTATCAACTGGTTGTGATTGCAGGGCTAGAAAACAATGTTCATTGAACACCACATCTCGACTCCTAATTATTTTTCTTTCAAGTGGATCCCATAACCGGAAACCATATTGGTCCTCACCATAACCAATAAAAATGCAACGCCTTGATTTGGGATCAAGTTTAGAATGCTTCTCCTTTGGAATGAGAGCAAATGCTTCACAACCGAAAATTCAAAGATAATGGTAAGAGATTCGCTTAAGTCTCCTCCTGAATGTCAAATACCGTTGTATTGCAGGCCTCTGCCCAAAACTCCTTACCCATTCCAGCATTCGAGAGCATACAATGAGCTCTCTCAAGAATTGTGCGATTGAGCCTTTCAGCTGTACCGTTCTTTTGAGGAGTAAAGGGAACAACTTTAATTCGACGAATATCATTATCTGTACAAAAATTATCGAATTCCGAGGAGCAAAACTCTCCTCCATTATCTGTTTGCAGGCACTTAATTTTGTGCCCACTTTAATTTTCAGCGGAGGCCTTAAATAATTTGAATTTAGCAAACACTTCGGATTTTCTTGACAACATGTAAATCCAAACTTTCCTTGTACAATCATCAAGGAAGGTGACAAAATAATTAGCTCCTCCAATGGAGGTTACCTCAGTGGGTCCGAAGACATCGTAATGAAACAGTTCCAAAGGCATGCTCTTCTTCTCATGACCGGTCCATAAGAAGCTAACCCGCCTCTGCTTGCCATAAAGGCAATGTTCGCAAAAATCCAACTCAACTGATTTCAAACCTGATAGTTGATCTCTCTCAAGCATAACAGTAAGTCCCTTTTTGCTCATGTGACCGAGTCTTTTGTGCCAATGTTTGGCACCGCTGTCCTCAACTGTCATTGCAGCTCCCACTTGATCATGATTGTTAAAAACATACAGATTGCCAACTTTATTTCCCTTTGCTATCACCAAAGCCCCTTTGGTTACTTTCCAAGAATCAGAAGTAAAGAAAATATGGCAACCATGCTTGTAGCGCTGACTTAAGGAAATTAAATTCCTCTTAAGTTTAGGGACATGGTGAACATCCTTCAAACGCCATTTGCTTCCATCTTCTAGCTACAACAAAACATCATCTTTCCCAATAATTTCACATGCTTTATTATCACCCAAATACACTTTCCCAAACTGCCCTTCTTCATAGTTAGTGAAGGCTTCAGTACAAGAAGTGGCATGAAAAGAAGCTCCGGAATCCGACACCCACGAATCTAAAGTGGTGTCGGTGGTGGAGGGGACTAAAACACCATCATCTTTGTCACAAGCTGTATTAGCTTCGCTGTCCCGCACTTTTTCTTGTGCTTTCTTGTAAGACTGACAATTCCTTTTTGTGTGGCTAGCCATGCCACAAAACAAACACTCACCATCACGACCTCTAGATTTCAATCTGTTTGCAGATTTGGACCTCTTTCTGTTATTATTTTTACCTCTTTTTTGAGGCCTTCCTCTTTCTTGAGGTCTTTTTGTGCTTACTACCGTCAAGGCTTCACTGGATGAAGGCTCTTGATTCTTTCTTCTCATATCTTCGCTGAGAAGAGTACTTGCAACGTCATCAAACTTTAACTTGCTTTGGGCTATCACCGAAGTGCTGACAGCCATTACAATGCCTTCCCAACTATTAGGTAGTGAACATAATAACATAATTGCCTTAATTTCATCATCCAAAGTGATGCCAACTGAAATCAATTGGTTTACTAAGGTGTTGAATTCATTCAAATGGTTTGACATAATTCCACCTTCCTTCATTTCCAGATTATAGAGCTTCTTCATAATGTATACCTTATTGGATGCAAAAGCCATCTCATACATGGAAGAAAGTTTATCCCACAATTCTTTCGAAGTCTTCTGCGACGAAACATTGAACAACACATTGCTGGACAACGAAATAAAGATTTTTTCCAATCTTCATCTGATAATTGTCCTTGCCCTTTTTCTTTCCCTTCCAATGCCAATGCGAGATCTTGCTTAATCAGCCGTGACTCCATCTGCACCTTCCAAAGACTGAAATTCTGACCTGCGAATTTTTCGATCTTCCACTTATCTGCCTCTTCCATAATTCTGGAAATTTCACACCAAATTTCCAACCAGCGCTTCACTACCAAGCTTTGACATCAATTGTTTGATTATAAAAACGAATTGATGAATTGCATAAATAATAGAAAAGAAAGAACAAAGTAAAGTAAAAGGCACAATAAACAGAACACACAGATTTACAGTGGTTCACCCAAATTGGCTACGTCCACTTTAATCAGGGGAATTCTCTTATTATTCTCAGTTCAAAAAGTTACATAGAAAACACAGCAGCAAATATATATAAAGACTCCGATACAACTTAGCAAGGAAGCCTAACAACCAGCCTAACAGCCAGGAGAATTGGAGGGAAAAGGCTATTGGCATTTCAACTTCAACAATATCCCCTTTATATATGGTTATTTCTAGCATGCTATGACTATGCTTACTTTACTCATGATTCTTTGCATACCTTCTTTCCATTGTTTGCTATTAATGCAACCAATGTTTACGATTAATACATTGACATTTAGGGCTACTTTGTCTTCTTGAATCTCTTCGTGGACTGTTACACATCTCTGACATATGTTTGTCACATCTTTAGCAGTACCATTAACATTGACCATTGAGTCATATGCTATGTATATTTTTAGTCTTTAGGATTGATGATAGGTCTACAAGCCTCTCACTACAGTTTCAAGCTTAATCAATGTCAACGGTTTGCTAAGGGTTTTGATAAAACTTTGCTCCAGTAGTCCCCCCATTCAGTAACCAAGCAAGCATATATTGGCAACTCATAAGGAGAGACAAGGTTTATGGTAGAAACCTCTTCTGTGAGAGACTCAAATGAAACAAAATGAATATACAGACTTTCCAAATGCATAGACCTTGGAAATGTATGATAGATCCTAAAAATATTTTCATGAAACCATAGAAAACTTGACTGAAATCCATGAACATGCTAATGGTTGTACTATGCTTTTGAAAACTATCTTCAAGATACTAACTTTTGATGAGGATTTCAAGGAGGATTTTGACAAAGTTTTTCCTTTTGAGCTCACTGTCACAGGTTAGTTCCTTTATTGATGTTCATTTTAAAGGAGACTTATAATGAGTATCTTTTGACTATTGAATGGAACTCCAAGCTCCTTCCATAGTGCAGACATATAGCTATTACATTGAACTTATCTAAGATTTGCATGATAAAGTGGTACTCTTAGGATGGACATTACATGATGATTATCTGTAAGTTGAAGATCTATCTTAAAAAATCCCCCTCCAACTATGGTTTTGACGGATGTCCCTACCCTGTTCCATAGCTCCAGTTTTGGCACAGGCATGGAGGATGCCGACAAACGTTGTGGAATTTGGCTTTACACCCGCCAATTGCATATGCTTGAAAGTTTCTAAAGCCTCTTTAACAAATCCATTATGTACATATCGTGTGATCATGGCATTCCACGAGACCACATTTCTTTCAGGCATTTTGTCCAAACAGTTCGCGTGCCTTGTCGATGCTTCCATATTTTGCATACGAGAGCATTTCCAACTATAAAATCTGACAGAAGCCCTCCTTCCATTTTCCTCTCATGGATGTCCATACCCTGTTTCAAAGCTCCCATTTTCGTGCAGGCAGGGAGTATGCTGGCGAAAGTTGTGGAATTTGGCTTTACCCTGCCAATTATATTTCCTTGAAAGTCTCTACGCCATTCCAACAAATCCATTTTTTTGCATAGCCTCAGTCATAGAAGTCCATGAGAACACATTTCTTTGAGGAATTTTGTCAAACAAGTCACGGGCCTTGTCTATGCTTCCACAATTTGTATTCATGTCTGCCACAGTTGTTGATTTATTAAAAAGATTTTTTTTTTCTTTCTAAAATTAAATATAAATAAATATTAGACTAAATATAATAGGTTATTATGGTTGGACATAAGAGAGGGATATTAAATAATTATTAAAGTGTGTCTCCTATTTCTTAATACAACTTGAATATAGAGAATTATATTTTTGAATTTTATATCAAGTAGAAAATATATATTATAATCCATTGAAGGATATTCTTATTAATGTATGGTTGCCATGTTATTACATTTAATTCTAAAGCCCTGGAATTTTAGAATTCCGAAATCCTGGGTTCTTCATGTTTTGTTTGTCAGACTTTGGAATTCTAAGATCTTGAAAGCCCGAAGTCTGTTCATTTGTTTTGGTTTTGACCACCGGGATTTCGGAACCCAAAATCTTGGGTTTATTTGTTTTGTGCATCACTTAGGAATCTCGGAACCCCAAGGTCCTGAAGTGATGTTCAGCCTGTTTTCAAAGCATCAGGACCCCAAAATCCCAAGCTTCTCTGCATTTTGTGTGTTGGACTTCATAGTTTCGGGATCTCGAAACCTCAAGGTTGTTTGCATTAAAGGGTTTTGCGGTCACCCGAGGGAGGAGTATAAATAGTGTGAAATGTGTCATTTTGGCTCATTTGTGCACTCAATGATTCTAATTTTCTTAGCTCTCCTTTGACGATTTTGCTTCCTGCGATGCATGTTTTTTCATCCTCCTTCCTCTTCCAGGTTGGTGTCTTCCTCATTTTATTTTTTCGTGTTTCCTGCTTTCATAGTTTAGGGTTTAGTTTATATTTCATGCTTTCAATAAAATCAATTTGTTTTATCGAACCTTAGGTTTTTGGTCTTGTTCTCGCAATTTGGGGATCTCGGGTTCCCAAAACCTCGAAGCTTCTTTTTGCCCTACTTTGGAACTCCAGGTTCCCGAAGTTCTAAAGTCTCCTTTTGCAAGAATTTATCCCATCTCGATGTTTCGGAACCCTAGAATCTCGAAACGCATCATGCCTTGAATTGTATACCTCGGGATCTCGAAAGCTTGGAATCTTAGAAACTATGAGGAATATTAAGATCCCCTCAGAAGCCCGAAGTATCGAAATGAGTCTTTTTAATGCTTTATCCCATCTTAGGGTTTCAGAACCCCTGAAGAAAGTCCTTGTTCCTACATTTTAAAATCGAGATCCTGAAACCCTGAAATCCCGAAATTGCTTGTAATGGGTCCTTTTTAGACCTCAGAACCCCGGAAGCTTGAAGTTTCGAAGTCTCTCATACTTTGTCAAATATCATGTAGCTGATTGAATATATTTTGTTGCAGGTTGAAGCAGACTTATGAAACCAACAACTACAAAACTTATAAAGTTATCAAGAGGAATAATTTAGGTAGAATATTCTACATTAACATTAATAGCTTAAATATCTTAGACCCAAACTACTAATTAAATCCAAGACCACTTAAAAATATAAATACTCAACCATAATTTAGAAACCATCGACTATGATCCCTAAACTAAAATTGGAATGCTAATTTATAATATCTAATATGTATCCTAAAACCCTAATTTTAAAGACTAAGTGACAATCTTAAAACACATACTACTATATATTTTAATATTGAACACTGAATGTTAAGCTCTCAAAATAAATAAAAATTGAACCTTAAATGTGAATCCTAAACCTCAGGATTGAACCATAAAATCTAAACCCTAGGCCTTAACCCTTAAACAATGAATAATGAGCATTAACACTTAAACCATGTATATGGATATAGGTAAATTAAAAAACTAGAAAAGAGATCTAAGAATAGATGACTAAATCCTCATGTTAATTTTTTTTTTTTTTTGCTCTGTAAAAGGTTGAAGTCATATTTTATTAAATATTAAACAAAATTACATTCTCCGCTCAGTGTGAGCACTAGTAGGAAATCCTCATGTGAATATTGAATATTAAAAAAAAATAAAAAAATTTGAATCTTAAATGTGAACCCTAAATTCTTAATCCTTGATCTCTAAAGCATACACTCTTAACCTTGAACTCTAAACACTAGACTATAAATGTTGATTACTAACCAATCACCTTGAACTCTAAACCATAAACCTTAAATAAAATAATTTTTGCTGCCTAATAATGTGTTGGTTCCTAATAGATGCTAATTTTTGTGGCTCAATACTTCTAAAAGAGGGAAAATTATTTTTATTTCACTCTCAAACTATCATTAATCCACTATGCCAACTTATATAATAACTAGACTATAAATAATCCACTATGCCAACTTATATAATAACTAGACTATAAATAATATATGCTATTACAATTGGGGGTGTCCTCGTGGTGCAACAGTTGTTGCAACTCTGTAGAATGGCAAAGGTCTACGGTTCGATTCTTCGAACCAACTTGTGGCAAAACACCGATTTGGACTGTGTGCAGGTTAAATGCTCCCACTAACTATATCTAGAGGTGGCTAAGGCATGGACCCGATAGGTGGTGATGCCCAGTCAGGTGGTGTCAGCGAAACGCAATACATGAGGAGTACGGCTGGGCTGCACTAATAAGCAGGAGGGAGGATTATGGTCGGGTTGCGCTGGCAAAGAAAAGTGTAGTCAATGACCGTAGACCTATCAGTGATAAAAGAAAGAAGAAGTTAGGTACAAAGTACATGAGGTGACGTGGAGGAGTTGGAAATGAAAAAGGAGGAGAAACAATGCGGAGAGGTGGCACGAAAGCTAAGAGGAGTTGGAGAGATAGAGATGGTATAGAGGGATAAGGAGAGGATATAGCTAGGAGGTTTCAGACATGTAAGG
The DNA here is from genome assembly GCF_030272615.1 of Cryptomeria japonica. Classification (NCBI taxonomy): domain Eukaryota; kingdom Viridiplantae; phylum Streptophyta; class Pinopsida; order Cupressales; family Cupressaceae; genus Cryptomeria; species Cryptomeria japonica. The sequence continues at coordinate 590,066,591 of NC_081406.1, read as the reverse complement.
AGGTAGTGAAGAGATAAAGAATTCTATGGAGTGATAAGGAGAGAACCAGAGTGATAAGTATCCATGGTGACAAATTTGAGATGTGCTGATGTCTTAATATATTCACCATAATAATATATATATATATATATATATATATATATATATATATATATATATATATATATATATATATATATGCTAATACAATGTCATAAATAACATACTCTTACAATTTTCATATTATGTTTTGGCTCACTTTAGTGTTAGTGGCCCTTAGAATATTTTAGGCTTATTTTGGTCCTTGATTTATCTTTTTATTTTCATGGTGTTAATGTTATTTTTATGCTTATATCTTTCTTCACACTCTTTATGTGAGATAATAATTCTTCTATTTATATCATATTTCATTGGTGCTTCAAATTTATAACATAATATAACCTAGATGTAACCGTGCAACATGTAGACATTTGCTAAAAAAAAAATATTTACTACTTATTTCTAAGTATTTTTTTCACCTTCTTCTAATTACTCAATTTAATAATTAACCAATGAGGAATCCCAATGATTAGTTAAAACCTTGGACCTTCTTGTTTTTGATTAAGTGAGAAGTGGGTTTTGAAGGGGCCTCGAAACCCTTTACAACAAGTTATAAAATAGATAAAACATTGAAAGGCCAGCTAGATAGAACAAAACACAAAAAGGTGACAACTGGCATAGACAAAAATATAGCAAGGTCACCAAACAAAACAAAGGGACAACACAGGACCACCAAAGGGACAACCTAGAACAAAGAACAAGAGACCTAAGAATTTATTTTGAGAAGATCCACAACTTCTTGCTCCAGTTGGACCATTGAGGCAACAACACTCTTCAGATCCTCCATCTCCTTGGCTTGTTGAGCCATCTTCCTCATACTTGCCCGAGTTATTTTCCCATGTCCAATAGCCCCACCCTCAAGGGTCGAAACCTTATCCTCAGTAATATCTATTGTGTTCTTTTCCTTTTGGATCTGTTCCAGTTTGCTAATCATCACCCTGAAGCTATCAACAGAGGCTTTCAGAATTTTTTGGCTTTGTTCTCCAATTTTCTTTAGGGTATTCTCATGGCTGAGAACCCTCTTCTCCAATTCATTGAACCTAGCTTCCACATCCTTAAATTGAGAGCCATACGCTCCAGTGATAGCCCCTACATCGTTGATGGCTTTTGTTAATTCATTCAGGTAATTAGGCAGGGAACTGAGATTACATAGCTTCTAAAGTATCCACTTTCCTGGAAGATTTCGTCCATTTGGTCTTCAAGCTATCTTTCTTCGAATAGAACCATTCCATAACCTTGTTAAAATCCATCATCCCATTCTTCGCGGTATGAAGCATGGTCATAGGAGAATTGTTGCTACCATTGTTGAACTCTGGAAAGACAAAAATATTTTCTAGGGTCTCCACATCAGCAACAGTAGCTTTGTCATTGGGAGGAAGAGTCTCACGTTCCATCACCATCTATCCTTCTTTCTCAACATCACATGTCTGTTTATTAGGGTCTAGAGGAGTAGAGTAGATCTTAGAGGTATCGTCCTCCTTCTTCGGGCTTCTATTAGTAATGATAGGACTCTGCTTAGTTTTCTTCTTGGGAAGAGGGATAGCATATTCACTTTCAGTCTCCATCCCCTCATCATCCTCATTATCTTCTTCAAACCAGTTGTCCTCCTCCTGCACCTTACTCTTATTTCTTTTAATCCCTTTCCCAACTGTCTTTTTCCCCGACCCAGATGCCATATCCTTATCCTTACCCTTTCCAATTCCTTTAGCAGAAGTAACCCTGTTGAAATCTGTTAGTCCCAACCGGTACTAAGAGGGGAGGGGTGAATTAGTACATTATCAGTTTTTACTAATTGATACTTTAGCTTTAAATATGAACTAATTAACCATTCATCAATGTACACATTTACTGCAGAAGATTAAGCATACATGAAAAGATACACAAAGGCACACAGATTTATCTCGTGGAAACCCAATAGGGAGAAAACCATGGTGTGAGTAGGAACTCACAAAATTTGTACTCTTCTAGAGTACGCTCGATGAAGAGCCCTCCATGTTAGGAGATTACAAAGACAATGGTTATGTGCCACCCGGTGAAGGGATTTTGATCAGGGCCGGTTAGTGCCTTTACCCTGTTAAAGGTATCCTAGTTTAAGAAATTAGAACATCAGTTAAGATGTTACCCGGTTAAGGGATTTATACAATGGGACCTGTTAAAGTCCACCCAGTTAAGGGATTTATATTGCAATCATTTCAAAACAACAGATAAATGATCAGATACATGAAACTACACATTAGCCTGATCAGATCACAATTAGGCATCAGTCTTGGTCTGCATTGGTTGTGCCTGTCCTTCACAACTCTGCCTTCTGCCGGTTTGCTGATACTTGAATCCTGCACTGCCGGTCCTTTGTCACCTGAGTCACTTCTCTGTGAAACCCCCACTCTACCGGTCTTCTGTCACTCGGCTTTGCACACTCTAAAACTCCCCCTATGTCCTTTTTCACATTAACTTCATTCACCTTGACAACAACCTTCTCAAGAATGAGATATGTGAATTTATAGACCCTTAAGTCTTTCGCCAACTTTTCCCTCCAAAACACACATTTCAAAATTCCATTGTCAAGCCTTAAAATGCACTTCTGAAATCATGTAGGAATCTCTGTCAATATTGTCGAACATGTCGATATGTCCGTTGGTTGATTGAGAGAAGACTTTCGATTTAACTGGTTTTAACTGAACGTTACCAGTCTGTCAGTTACCAACTTTTCCGTTGAATTGATCACAACCTTGTCTAGCCGATTTCTTCTTGTGTACCGGTTTAGTATTTGCTTAGCCGATGGGCGTCCTCCTTACCGATCTACTCACCGCTACTTGATCACCTTACTGCTTGCCAGTCTACTGCTTTCTGGTATACTTATTGTCTTCCAGTTTACTCACTGCCCAATTTTCTTACTCCCTAAGGATTGGGAAGACTAAGGAGATGATGTTGCCAACAATGACAACCGCATCATTTACCGGTCATACAAAATTGCTTCAGAATTCCAACAAACTCCTCCTTTGGCATTGGTGGAAAATTCTACAAACTATTGTGCCGGTCCCATGGCCCCTGTTCCTGAGAAGACTCCATAAAAGCCAAAATTCCCCCTTTTGCCATCAATGGAAAAGACTATCATAAATGATTTGTCAAAATAAAGCAAAACTTTCTTTAAAGGTTTCTTGAGCATCTTTTAAAGAAGATTCCCATGAAGGTTGAATTTGTTTCATGGTAGTAAAGTGGCCATGTAAAACTGCAATGAAGACCTCCATATCATCAACTGTCTTGCAGTCAGGTGCATGAATTAAGTGGTTTGACTCTTTAATGTTCAGTTGCATGAAGTCTATAATTGGTGCTAAATAGCATTGGATCTCTAACATGCTAAGATTTCTTTTGTCTTCTTCATCTTTCAACTTTCTGAGTTGATGATTGAGCATTTTAATTTTTCCAGTGAAAGTTGATGTTGAACTACTAAGAGGATCAAATGAGCTTACCAGATCCCGAATCTCCTTTTGAATCTAATTTCTGTTATCATCCAAATCTTTGATTAAGATAGGAAAGTTTGAAGATTTCATCAGGAGTTCCATTAGGTTATCTCCTTGCTTTGTTTCATATTGTCTTATTGCAACCTTCTCTAGATCTGTTGCCTCTGAACTGATTGCTTTGACCAGAGTATTCAACTGATCAATAATGGGTGCAGTATCATCAACTGCAATGTCCGAGATGAGATAAGAGAGAATTGTTTTGGCAGAGGTGAGGATTCTTGCCTTCTTTTTCTTTTCTCTCAGTTTTACCTTTTCAGCTTGAATTCTCAGTTTTTCTGAGACTTTCATCAACTGTTTAGGGATCATTTTCTTTATATCTATAACTGAATCACCTTCTTCTTCTTCCTCTGTTCCTTCTTCAAATTTTAAGAGCTCAGCTTTTGAGCTAGTTGCTATGACGATTCTTAACTTTTTCTTTACATTTTCCCTGTCTAAATCTAATTTTCTTTTTACCAGAGGGGTATACAACACTATTGTGTTATCTTTTATCTTCTCTTCCTCTTTTCCTTCCTCTGCTTTCTTCTCTTCCTCTTTTCCTTCCTCCGATTTCTTCCTTTCCTCTTTGCCTTCCTCTGTTTTCTTTTCTTCCTCATTTCCTACCTCTGTTCTCTTCTCTTCCTCTGTCTTCTTTTCTTCCTCTTATCCTTCTTCTGGTTTCTTTTCTTCTTCTTTTTCTTTCTCTATTCTCTTCTCTTCCTCTATCTTCTTTTCTTCTTCTCTTTTCTCTGTTCTCTTCTCTTCCTCTGTCTTCTTTTCTTCCTCTTTTCCTTTTTGAGAGAGATTAGGATTTGGTGTTGATAATTTTTTGTGAGGTGTATCCTCATAAGGAATGTCTTCAACTAACACTTCATCTTGACTTGACAATTTAGTTTTATCAGCTTCCTCTACTGGGGAAGTATGAACCGGTTGTTCAATACCTATTGTCAGATTGGGGATGTCTGACACAAAATTTCCTATGATGTCCTTAACAGAGAACATATCAAATCCTTCAATGGGGTCTTTATCTTTTCCTTTATCAAGGACAACTGCCCCTTTGTCATGTTTAGTTTCTTGTTCAATTTCTTCTTCAAACTTCTTTTGCTGGTCCATAATTTCCTTCAATAGGGCAATACCTTCATCGTGCACTTCTCTAATTTCACCTACTGCCACTCTTCCAGTTCTGTTCCTTATCTTGAAATGTTGAATGCATGCTTCAGCCACCAATGAAGCTTGATCAAAATCTAATTCATGCTACACTTCCATGAGTGCTTTTATTCTGAGCTCTTTTTCAATAGCTAGAGCAGTCTTCCATCTTCCTTTAATTTTATCCAGCAAATCTGATTGAATAATGCCACACAATTCACTCAGAGTTCTATAAAAGGTGTGCAAGTTCCAGATCAAAGCTTCCTCAAGTTTCCTCTTGTCTTCATCATTACTAAGAGAATATCTCCTTCCAACATTGGACATACCTCCAAATTCTTTGATGCCATGCACCATCTCATAAATTGTTGGAGCTTTATTCCTTTCACTTCTTCTAACCTCTTTTAATTCCACATCTGACCCAGTGTCACCTTCTTTCTTATCCTCTTTAAGTTTTGGGTCACTCTTTCTCTTTCTGGTGTAAGTTACTCCTACCGGTCTATCTTTGCTTGGTGAAGATACCGAAGTACCTAGATTATTTTCCTTTATGTATGTTGCTGGTTTAGTTGCTGCAGTGCCCTTTGGTTTTGTTTTTGTCACTTTCTTCTTTTCACCAGTCAATTCTTCATCTTTGGTAGGTGTGACCCCTTCTTGCTCACTTACACCGGTGGAGGTAGTGGCATCGGATGCTTCACCTCCATATTTCTTGTCAAGGGTATCAATCATTTTCTTTACTTTTCTTTTAATGATAGGCACCTGAAGTTCTTGTTTTATTCTAGAACTTGCCTCTTCATATGTTCCAAACCTCTTTTCCTTCAAATCTACTGGATTAGATATAAGCATATTGATATGAATTTTAACTAGATCTGCTGCAACCTCATACCCCATAGGTGGAACATAAAAATTTCTGGGTTCAACTGCTTGGACAATACAACAATTTGTATCTACAAGAAAACAAATGTTGTTCTTGTATTTCTGCACTATTCCGGTTGGAATTCTTTCCCTCTTGTGCATTCTAGATTGGAATTATTTGAAATATCCCATTGCTTCCCCAAATTTATCTCCCACATCCCTAATTATTTCACCTATCTGAACCATGATAGGTTTCTCCTGTGACCATACTACATTACCTTTACCAAGAAAATATTTTAGCACATACAAGAATATACATACCAGTAGAGAGCTATATTTGAAGGATTCCTTCTTATCCTTCTTTATTATTTTCATGTTCACCATTAACTGACTTTGAATCATCTCGCATATATCATATGTTGCATCTTCTTTGATAATTTGATATCCAGCATGGATGGCACCGCTCAACACACTATTCATCCGACTTGATTGATATACCCTGTAACCCAACACTGCAGAGGCAAATGTTATTTTAACATCCTCAATATGAGTGATAGTCATTGATCTACTATCACACCAAGATTTGGTTAACCGGGTGAGTTCAGTTGATGAAATCATTCTTAGGGTTAATGCTTCACCGGTTGCATTGAACCCTGTCACTCTTCAAATCATCTCCTTTGTGATCTTGATCGGTACATGATCTTCCAACCACAAAAATGATCATGAACCCTTCTCAATACATATCTAACCCAGTCATCATGAAACTGATCCGAAAAGTCTACAACATATGCCAAACCCTTGGTCTTCAGATGTAGGAACCCTGATTTCAATTGATCATTTTCACAGAACCCTTTAAACTCACTTCGAATGAACTTATCTCCAAGTTCTTTGAGCTTGCAATAAATATAGGAGCGAATATCTTCTACCAACAATACACTAGAGGGCACAGATGATAAAGCACCGGTCTTGTCGATTTCACCGAATTTCATTAGGTGCAGTTTGAACTCGGGTTGGAGTTCCTTGATAGCTTCAACCAACACAAGAGTCAATAATTGTGCTGCCACGATGACCTTCAAAGAAGATTTTCTTAGATGTAGTTAAAACCCCTTTCTTAGGGAATGCCAAACACCACTATCACTCTACCTGAATTTATTTTTTGCACAAACAAAGCTTAGCAATTTTAAAATCGCCTTGGAACACACGAGAGCTCAAGAAATTGCACAAGTAGTTAGGTAAATGAAAATGCGCTACCATTTCCTTATTTATCCATTGATATTTATCGGCGCTAGGATGCAAAGGTCAGATTTGAAGCTCACAACTTAAAGTAAACCGATTTGACTTCACCGATTATTTATTGCCGATACCGATACTCAAATAAATAACTCACAAGACAAACTTAAATTAAGAACTTTTAGACCAAATTTTTTGCATCACAACTATACAGATAAACACATCCTTACATTTGTTGAGGGGATTCGAGAGTAATCTTACCATATGCGCTCCCCTTGGGCATCGATATGCCTAGTTAGAAGTGAAATTGTCATCACCGATGGATGATGACTTGGTTTCAGAATGTCCTTGTCCTTTTTTTACTTCATCCTTCTTGATCCATGTATTTTTCATTTCATCTCTTATTTCTTCAATTGTCTTCTTTCCTTTCAGGTCATTTTGCTCCTTTTTCTTGCTAAACCGATTCTTGTCTGTAGACCGGTTGTAAAATCAACTTCTGCATTCTCTGGCTAGGTAGCCTATCTTATGGCAGTTAAAGCATGCCATACTAGTTGTCCTCCATGGTCCTGGATTGTTTTTCTGACCTTTCCTCATTCTGCATGTTTCAACAACATGACCAAAATTACCACACATGGAACAGGTGGCATTCACCTGATTACTCCTTTTGTTATGACTAACCAGTTTGAATAGTGGTCTTGATACCTTTGTCTTGAACTTTCATTCTTCTTATTTGTGTCCAAACTTATTGCAAGTGAAGCAATGTCCATTAAATCTTTTTGCACTTGACAGGCTACTTGATTGAGATCTACACTCATAAGCAGTGTGACCATATTTATGACAATTGTGGCAGTAACCATCAAAAGTAATAGTCTTCTTTTGTTTTACCGGTTTATTCCTACAGTCTTTGGTCTTATGACCCGATTTTCCACAATGATTACAAGAGAATTTGAAAGACTTCATTCCTCTTGCTTTTGATTGATTTCTTTTATCATCCTTCATTCTTTTGGATTTAGATGATTCTCTAGTTTCCATAGGACCTGAACCGGGATAACCCAAACCGGTCGTATCCTTTGTTCTTCTCTGAGCCTTCAACTGTCTATCTACCTTCTCAGAGATTTCATTGAATTTTCTCGGCTTCTCATTTCTCTCATTTTTTGTTTTCAACTCACTCTTGAGTTGTTCAATCTCTTTTATTATCCTCTCCTTTTCTTTTGCATTGTCATTCAGTTGTTTGTGTATGTATTCATTTTCCTGAGTGAGAACTCAAATCTCTTCATCTTTATCAATCATGATTGCATCATTTTATCTGAGGGCATCTTCAACATGTCTCTTGGCTCTTTCAGCTTTTGACAGATCTTCTTCTGCCTCTCTCTTTCTTTCATCAACACTTCTGCCAGCTTCCAGTATCTCAGTCATTCTCAGAGCTTGACCTTCATGTTCTCTTTTGAGATGTGTGATTTCTTCAATCAACTTCTTGTTCTTTTCCATGAGTTCTGAGACTGCTTCTTCATCTTCTTCAGATTCACTCTATTCAGAGAGTTGATCTATGATATCTTGACTCTCATTTAGCTGTTGAGCCAATTCCTTCCTTTTAGCAAGAGATTTTCTCAGTCTCTCTTTCAACTGAGCAATAATCTCATTGGCTTCATCAATCTGCTTCTGATACTGGTACTCTTCCATGATCTTTATCCTCAAGCTATTAAGCTTCACTTCAGAGGAACTGAGCTCTGATACCAATTGTTAGTCCCAACCAATACTGAGAGAGGAGGGGTGAATCAATACATTAACGGTTTTCACTAATTGATACTTTAGCTTTAAATATGAACTAATTAACCATTCATCAATGTACACATTTACTACAGAAGATTAAGCATACATGAAAAGATACACAAAGACACACAAATTTATCTCGTGGAAACCTAATAGGGAGAAAACCACGGTGTGAGTAGGAACTCACAAAATTTGTACTCTTCTGGAGTACGCTTGGTGAAGAGCCATCCTTGTTAGGAGATTACAAAGGCACAAGTTAGGTGCCACCCGGTTAAGGGATTTTGATCAAGGTCGGTTAGTGCCTTTACCTTGTTAAAGGTAGCTTGATTAAAGGACTTAGAACATCAGTTAAGATGTTACCCGGTTAAGGGATTTATACAATGGGACCTGTTAAAGTTAACCCAGTTAAGGGATTTATATTACAGTCATTTCAAAACAATAGATAAATGATCAGATACATGAAGCTACACATTAGCCTGATCAGATCACAATTAGGCATCAGTCTTGGTCTGCATTGGTTGTGCCTATCCTTCACAACTCTGCCTTCTGCCGGTTTGCTAATACTTGAATCCTGCACTGTCGGTCCTCTATCACCTGAGTCACTGCTCTGTGAAACCCCCACTCTACCGGTCTTCTATCACTCAGCTCTGCACACTCTAAAACTCCCCTTGTGTCCCTTTTCACATTAACTTCATTCACCTTGACAACAACCTTCTCAAGAATGAGATATGTGAATTTATAGACCCTTAAGTCTTTCACCAACTTTTCCCTCCAAAACATACATTTCAAAATTCCATTGTCAAGCCTTAAAATGCTCTTCTGAAATCATACAGGAATCTCTGTCACTATTGTCGAACACACCGATATGTCTGTTGGTTGACTGAGAGAAGACTTCCAATTTAACTGGTTGTAACTGAACGTTACCAGTTTGTCAGTTACCGACTTTTCCGATGAACCTATCACAACCTTGTCTAGCCGATTTCTTCCTGTGTACCGGTTTAGTCTTTGCTTAGCCGGTGGACATCTTCCTTACCGATCTACTCACTACTACCCGATCACCTTACTGCTTTCCGGTCTACTACTTGCTGGTCTACTGCTTGCCGATATACTTACTGTCTGTCGGTTTACTCACTGCCTAGTTTGCTTACTCCCTAAGGATTAGGAAGACTAAGGAGATGATGTTGCCAACAATGACAACCACATCATTTATTGGTCATACAAAATTGCATTAGAATGCCAACAAAATCGTCTTCCAACTTTGTATCAGACCCCTCATCTTCACTATCATTTGAGTTTTCAAACTCATCTTCCGAGTTCAAAATCTCAGAGATAGAATGCTGCATAGAGGAGGCCTTGACATGGTTGTATAAGAGCAACATTAACCCTTCATGCATGGAGGGTTTCTATCTGGGTTAGTCCTAAAATCCTTTATGCTAGTATTTAAGGAGCTAAACAGGTGGAAGGGAAACCTTGGACTTCCTTGCTTTCCCTCTCATTCTATTTTGAATAGGATTTTTTAGCATATGAAGATCAATCAATATATCCATCAATTTTTGGGACATTTTTTATTATAACAAATTTTATGAACTTTTGAGTTGTCGATGTAAAAGAGTATTTCTCTTAGTTCTTGTTGATGGGTGTTTTGACACACTCCCCAATAGTCGAGTAGGATATGAGAATGCATACCACCTCTCTTAAAAAGGAGTCAATCTTAAAGACTAACAACTCCAAGGTCTTTATAGTCGGGCACAACGATGTTGTGTAACTCGGTGGTTGATGTAACTGTACCTATTAAGGGGCCTGCTGGATGGAAAAAAACAAATAAAATCCTTTTTAAATTTTTTTGTAATTTTTTGGTTTCGATTTAATAAAGAAACGTCAAAAGATAAGTCAGGGTAATGAGAGAATAATAAAATCAACACTAACAACTGAGTAAATTGCGAATTTGGTGTATCACAGAAAGGTATTATCAATAACATTCAATCAATATTCAAATATGTTCCAACAAATATGCAAAGTCAGTCAGCTCACATATAAATGGAATTGGATATCAAGAGATCATAAGGTTGCTCTATATTCTCCCATGATTTGCTGATCTGATAATCCCTTTAGATCGGTCTGATAATCCCATGATTTGCTGATCTGATAATGTGCTCAAAAGTGCTTCTCTTGCTTTGCAATCATTGTCCATATCCTTAGCCAATGTTGGTGGATGAGGTTGATTCGGAACAGGAGAAACATAGCCATTCTTTGTAACATCCCATATATCTCTTCCAATGTAGTTCAGATGTGTTTCCATTCTGATCTTCCATATGCCATAGTTAGTTCCATCAAGCTTCAGACTATCCTTCCTAAAAATATTTGTTGCCATAGGATCTCCTCAAGCTATTAGGCTTCTGTAAAAAGAGGACTAAGCTCTGATACCAATTGTTAGGTCCCGGGAAGGAAAACTGAGAGCGGGGGGTGAATCAGTTGTGAACCAGTTGTTAATAAATTGCAATTCAAATGTTAGTTATTCCAATTTAACCTTAATGTCGGTAAACCAAATTTAAGTGTTGGTAAAACAGATTAACAGATATACCAGTACCGGTTTAACTTAATGCATAAAACATAAAGAGAAAAAACATCCACAACACATAACACAGAGATTTTGACGTGAAAACCCGGTAAGGGAAAAACCACGGTGGGAAACCTTACCCACAATCAGATGATACTATTGCAGATAGTATGTGTATACAAATGGGGTCTACACATGCAGAAAGGCCAACTGCCTAGAGCTCACTACTCAATCACAAATTCAGAGTCACACTGACTACACAATTGGATGGTTAAATCCAATGATAATGTACTGCTCAAAATAGCATCTCCAATGCTAGATTCAGTACCGGTTAAGCTTTGAACATGAGTGTCAAAACACCTTCATAACCTTCCTTCAACATTCAAATAATGTCTGGATGATTCGCACAAGGATTTGCTTATTTTTGCTCTTCAATATCCACACCCACTCATGATTACCACAATCTTCAATAAGATCTTACAATCATATATACAAAACCTAAGACCAAATGAATAGGAATAGGCAGTCTAAAGATATTACATTTAAATCAATTACAAATGAGTCTTGATGTGATACAACATGTCGGCTTAATACATTTACCACAATAACCAATCAATAAACAATCTCCATGACGTGCCATGCTGATTTGGAATAGATAACATGTACCGGTCTATAACCTAGACTTATCTGCCGGTAAAGGCAAATCTGTCAACTCGATTAGACCAATAAGCAAAACACCAAAACCAAACTTCCAATCCATGTCTTCAATATAACCAATTGATCTCCAAGTTATCATTGCTGCCGGTGAACAATATAACTTGCTGGTGAACATATACCGGTGACTGTGCATAAGCCACTAACCATACCAGAGAACCATAATGTAAACATCCAAGAAGACAAGTGTTGACATTAATGACAAAACCAATGCAACACATGACAAAGTCGTCCATAATACCAACAGATATGCCTCACTGCCAAAAACTCTAATATGAGAAACTGATGGATGTTTACTTGTCCATACCTCATAGGGATTTTTATCAACAAGAGCAGAAGTGCGTGATCTGTTAAGTAGATAACAAGCAGTGTGAATTGCTTTGGCCCAAAAATGTTTTCAATATTTTCACTACTTAACATGACTCGAGCTCTACCCAATAAAGTCCTATTCATTCTCTCTACCACTCCATTTTGTTGTGGGGTATATGGAGTTTTTTTTTCTTCTGCCTAACAACTCCTGCATGCTTAGAATAGTAATCAAAAGACTTAGAGAAAAACTCACCACCATTATCCATTCTTAAAACCTTTACTTTTTTATCTATTTGTTTTTCAACAAGTGTTTTAAATTTTTTAAATATAGGGAAAACAACAGATTTTTCCTTCAAAAAGTAAATCCATGAATATCTTGAATAATCATCAATAAAGGAAACATAGTAGCGAGATCTTCCAATAGATGACATCCACAGGACCAAAAACATCACTATAAATTACCTCCAAAAATTGTTTAGCTATATTACTTCTAGATTTAAAAGATACTCTATGTTGCTTTAAAAGATACTCTATGTTGCTTTCCATACACACAATGTTTGTAGAAATAAAAATCAACAGAGTAACCAAACAAACCATCAACCATCTTTTTATTTATGAGGGTTTTGAGACGCTTTTCACCAATATGGCCCATCCCATGGTGCCATAGCTTACATGATACAAAATTATCAGTTACATTAACAAAGTTATAGAAATTAGAAGCATCAAGTCTAAATAGGATGCCACACCTATTTCCCTTAGCTAAAATCAAATTTCCTCTGCTTAATTTGCAACCACTCTTTTCAAAAGTAACATGCACTCCCGAATCATTCATTTTAGATATAGAAATTAAGTTTCTAGCTAAACCAGGAATGTGCAATACATCTTTCAAAGTTTTAACTCTTCCATCATTGAAAATCAATTTTACCTCCCCTTAGCCTACAATTTTTCGTGTGCTATTATCCCTGAGGAAAACTTCCCCGCCATCATAAGCTGAGTACGCTAAATACCATTCCTTGTGAGGAGTCATGTGGTAGGATGCACTTAAATCTAATAGAGCCAAGAGTCATCATAAGTCATATTAGCAAAAATAATAAAAGCATCAACACCTTCATCATCAGAGGATTTATCAGTAGAGGAACCATCATTAATTTTCTTTTTACTTTTACATTCTTTTTTGAGATGCCCCCGCTTACCACAGTTCCAACTTCTCCATCTACTCTTACCAGGTGATTTAGATCTTCCCTTGGATTTGGAATGATCCTTAGACTTGTCTTTTTCACCTTTCTTCTTGTCCTTACCTTTCTCTTTAGTTATACCTCGTACATGTGCAATTCATCTTTAGTCCCTTCTGAAGTCTTTCTCCTCATTTCCTCTGAAAGTAGAGTGGCAACACAAACATCCAACTTGGGATCATCTATAAAAGAACCACATTGCAATAATGAGATTATCTCAAGATTCAGGAAGTGAACATAATAACAAATTACATTTATCCTCTTCCTCTATCTTTACATTAATTGACTGCAATTGACTCAAGATTAGATTAAAAGAATTCAGGTGTTCTACATTCAAGTCTCCATCATTCATTTTAAGAGAATATAACTTTCTTTTTAGAAATAACTTGTTAATGAGACTCTGAGTTTGGTAAATCTCTCCTATTCTATTCCATAATTTATGTGCAGTAGTCTCACTTGAAACATTCAATAGAATAGAATTAGATAAACACAAATGAATAGTGCCAAGAGCTTTTTAATCTAATTTCTTCCAATCTTCATCTGAAATACTCTCTAGTTTCTCTGTTTTACTAACAAAAATCCATTGATCTCTTTCTTCTAGGACTTCCTCGATGTTTAGCTTCCAAAGCTCATATCCAGAACCGTTGAACTTTTCAATGTCCAGTCGAGATGAACTAGCCATGATCTTTTATTGCACTGAATCTGAAACTGCAAGAAAAAAACAACACACTCCCACTGTAGCAAAAAACCCAATCAAACACTCCAAGAAAGGTGTCCCCTTCTCAAATCAAGCCAACTTGGCTCTAATACCAAACATACAGTGAAAATATACTGATAATTTTATGCAACCAAACAAACAGATAACAATGAATTTCAGATGGTGATTGATAACAAAATAATTCAAACCATAACACAAAAATTTACTTGGAGAAACCCTTCCGGGAAAAAACTCCACCACAAAGAGACCCAAGACTTGTATTAATCCTTCAAAAGAGTTACATCAATACAACTTCTCTCTTTGAAATTCTGCAGCACTTCTTTGCTTTTGTAAATAACATCTATTTCTTTCAACTCAAGCACTAAATAAATAGGCATGAGAGAAACCATAAATCATGAAATGGTTTTGAAAACTACTTATGCACAAATCACAAATAAAACAGAAACCTTCATCTTTCAACTTGCATTTTTATCTGTCTTTTGAAAGATTTTCTTTATTTTAGTAAGCTTTCTTTTATTTTCCCCCTTTTTCATGCTTTTAGTATTTTGACAATTAAAAAACATCTTTGCAAGTTGTCACAATTGCATTTAGCAACTTTCATGACAACTAACAGATAATTACAATTTTCCAATTAATTTTTTAATTGAAGAATAGAAACAACAAGGTTGAGACATTTCCTTCACATTGAGAAATAATTAATGACCACAGGCTGTGATCAAATATTTATGGACATCCATCGAAATCTGGGGGAGAGAAAATCTAGGTGGGAGAAATATTTGAATTTGAGTGTTAACAGAAACGAAAACAAACAGATGCAAAACCTTGACAAAGCGGATGGGCCCACAACAACCACCTAAGTGGTCAAAGGCTTAGTGTGTGATGTTTAAGCTATCCCCATTCTTATATGGCATAGTTTTTGTATAAAAAACTTCTCTCTTTTCTTTGTGTAGACGTTTCAAACTACAGTGGTTGATTTGTGGGTAGTGTTTGTTGCATGATCCTACCCAACATTTTTTCTTGTAATTTGGCATTCAAGCCTCTTATTTTCTACCTTCGTTCGCTATATCTATGGTGGGTTTTTGGCATCACGTTTAGTAAACTTGAAAATTTGACCTGCTCAAACTTGGCCTTTCCTTTTTGGCATTACATTCCATTTTGGTGTAGAGTTGAAATTTGGATTGCATCTTCAAATCGCCCCGGCCTTGCTTTGAGACCTTCTTGCAACGTTTTTATTTCCCTTCTATTGCAATTCCTTTTACTTGCTATTTTATTCATGTTAATTTCTATAACCCATCAACCGATTAATTGCTCAACAAATATCACAAAAAAATAAACTATCTGATTTGTAACAATTAATACTCTAGATTATTTAACTAAATGAACAACGAAAGAAAATTCAAAAGAAACCAAACACATAAACACTTCTATTCAGCTTCAAGATAAAACTTTCCTTCGAGAAATCACTTCATGAATCTTCCAATCTCAAAAGAATCTCATACTAGTTCGCTACAACGATCTTACATATGAGGCCTTCTTGATGGAAACATCAACTATGCAAGATAAGTGAAACTTTTCTCACACAAAACATCCTAAGAGAAACATTCCTTACATGACTCAGGAAAGGAACTAAATCCTTACATGACATACAAACTAGAAGTTACCTTACATGACACATGAGAAAGGAAACTTGTCTTACACAACTAAGACTATCCACAAATAAAACCGTTCTTGGAAATAGCCTCACAACTCTAAAAAACACTCAAAATACAAAATAGAAAATATCCTCTTGCTGAACATCCAACACGAGCTGCACTTAACCAACTTCCACAATCACACCTTCCGAACTACAAAAAAACTTAACAATTCGTTGTGGAAGAGTGAAACCAGAAAGGCATGCGGTTTTGTTATCATTGATTTGCAACTAGTAGACAAGCCTACTTTTAGTTTGGCCATGAGAAGTGTTTTTTGACATTTTATCTACTCTTAAAGCATCTAGGCATCACAAACCAAAGAAAAGTGTAAGATTTGGGTGATCCATTGGTTCAAGGCATCAATTTACAAAGAAAGGCATATCTACTATTATTTTTACCATTTATTTGTCTTTGAATGTGGCTGATTTATCGTCAAAAGAGATTATTTGTTGATCAAATTATATTTGTTGGATTATTTATGAACATCTTTCAAGTCGTGTAGTTTTGTGTGCGAAGGTGAAAACTGAGCAAGGTTCTTTATTTTGGAAGGTCGACTATCACCTTTATGCAAGGTGTTTAGACATGATTTGTTATGATAATTAGCATTTAGCCATTCTATGGTCTCTATATTAGTCGAATTTCTTCATTACAGACCATTTTCTTGCTCGTAGTGTGATAAGAAAGGCGAGATAAAGGGGTCGATTTCTAGTGGTAGAGCAATGATTGGGGTCAGATTTGATCTTTCTGTATTACAATCCACACTTTGCATTAATCAATCTACACGGAGAAAGATGTAAAAAATAAAGCGTACCTTGCTTTGTTCCCCTCATTGTTTTTGCATTCGATCTACCTTTTTCGAATTTAGTTGCTTTTAGAAATTGTTCATGCTAATGAAAGAACTACATGATAAAATTCTAAAAATAAAGGGACATTTGGGGCATTATAATAAATGAACTTCAATAAAATTCCATTATGGAGGCACATTAGCATCTAATAGTTTTTATTATTTTTTGCATTTAATAAGCTTCATTAATATGAATACTTATTCTAATTTTTTGGTATTATCTCAATTGAAAGGTGTTATAAAAGTTATCCAATTTAGAGCACATTTTTGCAAGGAAAAATCTTCTTATCTTTAGATGACCAGTTTCTGTATCTAGAGACTAGACAATTATATATTCAACCCAATTCAATTGTGCAATGCAGACTATGTACCAACTATAATTTTGAACATTTAAGAGTATCCTATCCCATCTCTCTGTAATTGGGTACATGATAAGGTCTTTTTGTCTCAATTATAGAGAGATAGGACATGATACTCTCATATGTTCAATATTATTGTGCTATCTATTATATATTTGTTTATCTATTGTGTTTTTAATCATTCCAATGAGCTAATCTATTTCATCTCTTGCTTGCATATTTTATGTTTTCATTGAAATCTATCAACTCACTACTACTAGTCTTGTACTTTGAGATTCGGTCATTCGTACAATTAAGTCTTATTTACTAATTAAAATAATTTTTGATCTTATTTTTTATTATTATTTAACTATTTGTTAACATAAAAAATATACCCATTGACTAGATGTGCACATTGAAGTGGAGGCCGAATTTGGAGGTGACATAATTGGAGAGGAGTTCTAAGTTTAAATACATTCTAGAGAAATGGTCTAAATTAAAGTGATTATTAGAGATTTATGACTCTCAAGTTAATAATGAAATGGATGTATAAGCTTCTAAAATTGATATTATAGAGGATATATATTAACTTATCTTGGAGAGAAGGGTCAAGGTGATATGAATATTGTTGGAGGGTGACCAAACCCTTCTCTGCATTGGTTTAGATGATAAACTTATTGAAGAGGTTAAGAAAAATTCACTAGAAAGAATCAATTAAACCATATGTTAGGTAAACACAAAACATAATGATAATTTTTCAAAAACAAAAGACTTCCAAGTTGTTAATCAATATAATATATAATTTAAATTAATTATGAAATCTTATTCTTTCATTCTTTAATGAAAATGAATGAGATGTACACATAAATAATTATCTATTTAAAAATATATCTTTATATTTTTTTGTTATATTATCTTCCACATCACTTCCCATAACACTTTGAAAAGTTAATTTTTTGTTGAGAAATAAAAAGTTATCTAAATTTTACTAAAACTATATTGTTTTATCTATCAGACCTGTTTTAAAATACCTTTTGTTAGATTTGATTAGTTTTGTTTTAAATAATTATATTCTACTCTATTACAATATTATAAAACTTATATTATAGTATATATATATCATATCATATTGTGTTACATCATTTATGATTTAATGAATGTGAGCCAAACATGTTTATTTTCTTTTGATGATATTTTATTTTGAATGTGTTCTTGTGTAACAAAAAATGGTATTTAGAAGTCATGTTTCTGTGTTTCTAGTTATCACGATAACAACAAATTGTAGTGTTTGAAGATTAAAACAATTCTAAGTAGCCACCTCAGGGCTCATCATGGTTTTTATGCTTTTGAGTGTATTACTTGTCATTTCTTTCATATTGAACTATTAGATGAGCTTCCTAAGTAGAGGCTTGACTACCTCTTATTTGATCATTAAATTGTGAATTGTGTTCTCATTAGAAATATTTGAAATTGTTAATTGTTATCAAATATTTTCAACATATTCTATATTATACTATTCTCTCATGCAAGTTATTTCATAAAAAGTTTCATCTTCCTTCAGTTTTATGTTTAGGTGGAGTGAGTTATCTTGATGGTGTTAATCTTGTTGGTTTCATATCTATTAGTACCCTCTTATCTCTTAACACTTTGTTATAATACATGGAGTATACCCTAGTGGGATATATGCCTTCATCTTTTTATCATGACCCTCTTGCCCCTTTGTGGATAATTTAGGTCTAAATTAAAGTGATTATTAGAGATTTATGATTCTCAAGTTAATAATGAAATGGATGTATAAGCTTCTAAAATTGATATTATAGAGGAGATCTATTAACTTATCTTGGAGAGAAGAGTCAAGGTGATATGGATATTTTTGGAGGGTGACCAAACTGTTCTCTCCATTGGTTTAAATGAAGAGGTTAAGAAAAATTCACTAGAAAGAATCAATTAAACCATATATTAGTTAAACAAAAAAATATGATAATTTTTGAAAAAAAAAAGACTTCCAAGTTGTTAATCAATACAATATTTAATTTTAATTAATTATGAAATCTTATTATTTCATTCTTTAATGAAAATAAATGAGCTGTACATATAAATGATTATCTATTTTAAAATATATCATTATATTTTTTGTTATATTATCTTCCACATCACTTCCCATAACACTTTGAAAAGTTAATTTTTTGTTGAGAAATAAAAACTTATCTAAATTTCACTAAAATTGTCTTGTTTTATCTATCAGACCTATTTTAAAATATCTTTTGTTAGATTTGATTAGTTTTGTTTTAAATAATTATATTCTACTCTATTATAATATTATAAAAATTATATTATAGTATATATAACATATCATATTGTGTTACCTCATTTATTGTGGTTGTATTTTCCCATTCCATATGATTTAATGAATGTGAGCCAAACACGTTTATTTTATCTTGAAGATATTTTATTTTGAATGTGTTCTTTTGTAACAAAAATTGGTATTTAAAAGTCATGTTTTTGTGTTTCTAGTTATAACGATAACAACGAATTGTAGTGTTTGAAGATTAAAATAATTCTAAGTAGCCACCTCACGGCTCATCATGGTTTTTATGCTTTTGAGTGCATTACTTATCATTTCTTTCATATTGAACTATTAGATGAGCCTCCTAAGTAGCGGCTTGACTACCTCTTATTTGATCATTAAATTATGAATTTTGTTCTCATTAGAAATATTTGAAATTGTTAGTCGCTATCAAGTATTTTTCAGCATATTTTATATTATAGTATTCTCTCATGCAAGTTATTTCATAAAAATTTTCATCTTCCTTCATTTTTATGTTTAGGTGGAGTGAGTTATCTTGATGGTGTTAATCTTGTTGGTTTTATATCTATTAGTACACTCTTATCTCTTAACACTTTGTTATACTACATGGAGTATACCTTAGTGGGATCTATGCCTTCATCTTTTTATCATGACCGTCTTGCCCCTTTGTGTATAATTTAGGTCTAAATTAAAGTGATTATTGGAGATTTATGATTCTCAAATTAATAATGAAATAGATGTATAAGCTTCTAAAATTGATATTATAGAGGAGATCTATTAACTTATCTTGGAGAGAAGGGTCAAGGTGATATGAATATTGTTAGAGGGTGACCAAACCCTTCTCTCCATTGGCTTAGATGCTAAACTTATTGAAGAGGTTAAGAAAAAATAACTAGAAAGAATCAATTAAACCATATATTAGGTAAACATAAAAAAAATAAGATACTTTTTCAAAAAGAAAAGACTTCCAAGTTGTTAATCAACACAATATGTAATTTTAATTAATTATGAAATATTATTCTTTCATTCTTTAATGAAAATAAATGAGGTGTACATATAAATGATAATCTATTTTAAAATATATCATTATATTTTTTGTTATATTATCTTCCACATCACTTCCCATAACACTTTGATAAGTTAATTTTTTGTTGAGAAATAAAAAGTTATCTAAATTTTACTAAAACTATCTTGTTTTATCTATTAGACCTGTTTTAAAATATCTTTTGTTAGATTTGATTAGTTTTGTTTTAAATAATTATGTTCTACTCTTTCACAATATTATAAAACTTATATATATATATATATATATATATATATATATATATATATAAAACTTATATATATATATATATCATGTCATATTGTGTTACCTCATTTAAGATTTAATGAATGTGAGCCAAACATGTTTATTTTATATTGATGATATTTGATTTTGAATGTGTTCTTGTGTAACAAAAAATGGTATTTAGAAGTCATGTTTCCATGTTTCT
This sequence comes from Cryptomeria japonica, assembly GCF_030272615.1. Lineage (NCBI taxonomy): Eukaryota > Viridiplantae > Streptophyta > Pinopsida > Cupressales > Cupressaceae > Cryptomeria > Cryptomeria japonica. The sequence goes on along the minus strand of NC_081406.1, from coordinate 590,045,817 downwards.
AGTTCTCACGATAACAACATTGTAGTGTTTGAAGATTAAAATAATTCTAAGTAGCCACCTCACTACTCATCATGGTTTTTATGCTTTTGAGTGTATTACTTATCGTTTCTTTCATATTGAACTATTAGATGAGCCTCCTAAGTAGGGTCTTGACTAACTCTTATTTGATCATTAAATTGTGAATTATGTTCTCATTAGAAATATTTGAAATTGTTAGTTGTTATCAAGTATTTTCAGCATATTTAATATTAAACTATTCTCTCGCGCAGATTATTTCATAAAAAGTTTCATCTTCCTTCAGTTTTATGTTTAGGTGGAGTGAGTTATCTTGATGGTGTTAATCTTGTTGGTTTCATATCTATTAGTACCCTCTTATCTCTTACCACTTTGTTATAATACATGGAGTATACCTTAGTGGGATATATACCTTCATCTTCTTATCATCTTCTTATCATGACCCTCTTGCCCCTTTGTGGATAATTTAGGTCTAAATTAAAGTGATTATTAGAGATTTAGGATTCTCAAGTTAATAATGAAATGGATGTATAAGCTTTTGAAATTTATATTATAGAGGAGATCTATTAACTTATCTTGGAGAGAAGGGTCAAGGTGATATGAATATTGTTGGAGGGTGACCAAACCCTTCTCTCCATTGGTTTAGATGAAGAGGTTAAGAAACATTCACTAGAAAGAATCAATTAAACCATATATTAGGTAAACATAAAAAAAATATGATATTTTTTCAAAGAAAAGACTTCCAAATTGTTGATCCATACAATATGTAATTTTAATTAATTATGAAATCTTATTCTTTCATTCTTTAATGAAAATAAATGATGTGTACAGATAAATTATCATCTATTTTAAAATATATCATTATATTTTTTGTTATGTTATCTTTCACATCACTTCCCATAACACTTTGAAAAGTTATTTTTTTGTTGAGAAATAAAAACTTATCTAAATTTTACTAAAACTATCTTGTTTTATCTATCAGACCTGTTTTAAAATATCTTTTGTTAGATATGATTAGTTTTGTTTTAATTAATTATATTCTACTCTATTACAATATTATAAAAATTATATTATAGTATATATAATATATCATATTGTGTTACCTCATTTATTGTGGTTGTATTTTCCCATTCCATATGATTTAATGAATGTGAGCCAAACATGTTTAATTTATCTTGATGATATTTAATTTTGAATGTGCTCTTGTGTAACAAAAATTGGTATTTAGAAGTCATGTTTCTGTGTTTCTAGTTATCACGATAACAACAAATTTTAGTGTTTGAAAGATTAAAATAATTGTAAGTTGCCACCTCATAGCTCATTATGGTTTTTATGCTTTTGAGTGTATTACTTATCATTTATTTCATATTGAACTATTAGATGAGCCTCCTAAGTAGGGGCTTGACTACCTCTTATTTAATCATAAAATTTTGAATTGTATTCTCATTAGAAATATTTGAAGTTGTTAGTTGTTATGAAGTGTTTTCAGCATATTTTATATTATAATATTCTCTCATGCAAGTTATTTCAGAAAAAGTTTCATCTTCCTTCATTTTTATGTTTAGGTGGAGGAGTGAGTTATCTTGACGGTGTTAATCTTGTTGATTTCATATCTATTAGTACCCTCTTATCTCTTAACACTTTGTTATAATACATGGAGTATACCTTAGTGGGATCTATGCTTTCATCATTTTCTCATGACCCTCTTGCCTCTTTGTGGATAATTTACTTATAAATCATAATTATAACATTGGCATCACATGTGGCCACAATGCTTAATGAGAGTTGTGTGTTTCCAGTATGGCATTTTGTTTGATTTTAGACATGATATATTTAGTGTAGAAACACCTCCATCATTATTCTCACTTAGGATTAAAAATTGTGTTTGTAGGACATATAAAAATATGTTTGTAGGGCATATATAATCAGCACAACTAATTCATTTCTAGCTATATCCATGAAAAATAAAAGTAAATAAGGTAAATTTGTAATTTTGATTTAGATTTCGCCAACTTCTTGTCTCGTAAACCCAACACCCCCTCGCTGCCATTATCTTATCCTAATACTTGAAAAATAAAACAAATTAAAATAATTGTCTCTACCCTTAATACATAACAATATTTTTTTGGTGAGGATATTAATTTATTTATTTTATAATCTAACGTTCCACGATCGGCAGTTATATCTCTCTTTTTTTTTTTTGTCTGCCTCCATTGTTTCAAGTAATAGAATTATTAAGTAACCACAATTGTTTTTTCTTAAATATAATTAAAAAAAATCAAATTTATCATATTTTTTATTTCACAAAATTGATACATATCTCCTCGTTTATGTGGAATAATAGTTATGCTAGTAATGTGAACGATAATCAAAGTTTCATGAAACATTAAACTAAGATCCATGTCTTATCCACATTGTAGATTGCATCTTATGTCACCTCGTATTACACAAATAATAGTCGAACTCTAATCTTTTCTCATAATACAAGAGTTAGAGTAGATTAATTCCAAAGCAAGTCGTTATCTATGGCATCAAAACATGCCAGTCTATAAAGACAGCAACGTAACAGTGCTCAACACCAGAGATATCTTGAATCGTAACAAACCACGAAGAGGTATTATAGTAACTAAAACTACCCTAATCTATATAAAGTGTCAACATCAATACAGCTACTAGTTACATATCAACGGCTGTCCATGGCCTGGTATGAGCTTTGCGTGAGAGAGTTAGAAGAAATGGTGTAGTTGGGGCCAGAGAAACTAGAGAGCTTGCCGGTGTGAGAAAAGATAACGAGACCCACTTGGGCTTCGCAGAACACGGAAAGCTCGTACCCTTATTTCAGCAGCCGAGTTATCACCACTCACTTCTTTTTCTCCACAATTTTCTTCATTGGTATCTTTCCTCGCCCCATCGTTTCCTTTTTCAGTAAAACGAGGCTTTGCTGAAAGAAGAAGCTGGAACAAAAACTGACCAAAAGAAGATAAGTACAGAGGCATGATCATCTCAATGAGAATGGATGGATAACACAGGCAGGCGAGGTGCTCTTTAAATATCCATCTAAAAACTTTTCTCTCGTAGTTAATGTCACCAATGGGACCACAGAAAACATGTTGGGTCTCTGCAAGGGACATAAATAGATAGAAATTCCAAATCAAAACATGAGCTGTAGTTCGCTGTGGACATAAATAGAAGCAAATTCCGAATCAAAACGAGCTGTGGACATAAAAAACTATAAATAGAAGCAGAATCCAAATCAGAAGATGATGAGTAAGTAGTTGTGGATATAGATAGCTATAAATAGAAGCAGATTCCGAATCAGAAGATGATCAGTAAGTCGTTGTGGGTATAAATAGAAGCAAATTCTAAATCAAAATATGAGCTGTAGTTCGCTGTGCATATAAATAGCTATAAATAGAAGGAGTTGAAAAACATGTCGCCGACGTTGCCCTTGGTAGTAAGAATATAGCTGAAATGAAAGGTTGACATCATGTATCGTACAACAATTACTTCCAGGCGTCATAAAGCATCGTTAAACAAAAAACTGATCATTTAAAAGGCGTTAAGAAACTAAATAAAATTGGCGAGACCTTCACGATCGCTTTGCTATGGTTTTTTGACTTCTGTTGTGTGTATGTCGAACTGCAGTACACTACATGATCCTTCTAGCGTTTGCTCACACTTATTGTGGTTCCCTTCCATTTGCCAAATTCGAGGGCCTTTTTTCGTCCTTTCATATGGTCTCGGTCTTTCATTCTTCCACAACTGTGGCTGTCGGAGTTGACAGTTTGACAGGGATCACCAATGGATTCTTCAACCAAACTGAAAACCTAAAGGGAGGGCAGTGAAGAGAAATTTCTCGCACAGAATTGCAAAGTGTAAAATTTCTTGCATAACAAAACTACAGATCTAGCTAGAAAGCAAGAAACAAAACTTGTAGAGAAAAGAAGAAGAAAAACAGAAAAGCTGAGAATGAAATTAGATTAGTTCATTGTGTAATTTACAATCTGTTAAATGCAGATTTATACAAATAATATCCACCACATGAAATATGAAATCAGCGGTGAAAGAGGCAGAGATAACAACTAATTGAATTAGTTAGCTTATGATCTGCAGTTTGCATGGAAAATAGATCCATTATTCTCGGAGAGGACAGAGATCAGACTAAAAGCGATCCATCGTTCACGTAGAGAGAGAGGATCATGCAAAACTGATGCTAACACCCTCCCTTAAGTCTACCTAAGGAGATATAAAAGAAGAAAGAAAAGAGGAAAGAGGTAAAACCCAGTGGGAACAAAACCCTCCCTCAAAATTACAAAGATGCAACGAAGAGCAAAAGAACATCCTTTGAGATACAAGAAAAGTATGGACAACTGTAGAATGATGACTGCCATAGTGCTGAATGTAGAACCTCCTCAAAAGCCAAGATGATGACCAAGATCAACAATTTGCATGAGTGCCCTCAATGACACTACTCGAAGAATAACTAGATGGCAAACAAAGGCAAAACATCTGACATTCGAAGATGCACGTGGCAAATGAATCTGCATGAGTGACCCCAATGACACTACTCAACCATACAAGAAGAAGCTGCCAGTCGAAAATACAGGTGCCAACAGTGAACTGATCAAACTTGAAACAAAACCAAGAAGCATTAGCACTAACAGTATAAAATCTCCCTCATAATATGACAAAGGAGAAACAAGACAGGTCCACTGAAATGATGTGTCACAATAGAGAAGATGAAGATGAAGGCAAGGCCCATGCAAAAAGAGCATGACTTTGACCTTGACCTATATATGATGAAGAAGGTTGAGTGGCTGAAATGTGATGTTGCTGCATGGCCTCTTCTAAAGCTTCAAGTCTCTTCCAACACCTATTGATTGCATGTCCCACCTTTCCACAAAAACCGCAAGGCTCACCAGACTTCTTCTCTATCTTGGATTGAGTCTTGGATTGTGAATTGTTCTTCTCACTTGTATGCACAACAAGTGCATGAGCTTTAGAATCTTTTAAAGTACCCATCTTTATGAGCTTATCCTGCTCATGTATCAAACACTCAATGAAAGCATCGAGAGTGGGCATTTTCCAACTTGCTCCTGTTGTAAGCCTAACTGTGTGAAAAGAAGAGACAAATACAACATAATTTGGACCCAATTTTGACAAAATAACAAGAATTAATTTGTTTTCTTCCTTAGATTTGTCAATTCTACATTGTTTTAGCTAGAGTTATAAGGCCTTGAACCTTGTGAAAAAGTCTTGAATGTTTTCAAAACTTCTCGGATCTAATGAGCTAAGCTCATTTTCTAGAATGTGACCCTGCATCTCATCTTGCTTCCCAAAAAGACTCTTCAGCTTAGTCCAAACCTCATTTGGATTTTTGCATTCTTCAACATGAAACAACAATTCTGAAGACATGGATAAGCATAATAGACCGAAGGCCTCATCCATCCTATTGAAATATTTAGACTTTTCAACTACTGGATTGGGTTCAACCTCTCTATTCATAACTTTCCGATAGAGGCCTCTACTTCTGAGCTGAAGCAAAATCTTTGGCTTCCAATCAAAATAGTTGTATGGTGTGAGAATAGCAGAAGCTGAGAACTCCATTTTTCAACTCCGATCTTCTATATCTGCAACAAACAAAGAGTTATTTTTCCTTTCTAGCACCTATGCTCTGATACCATGTAGAATTTCTTGCATAACAAAACTACAGATCTAGCTAGAAAGCAATAAAAAAAACTTGCAGAGAAAAGAAGAAGAAAAACAAAAAAGTTGAGAATGAAATTATATTAATCATTGTGTAATTTACAATATGTTAAATGCAGATTTATACAAATAATATCCACCACAAGAAATATGAAATCAATGGTGAAAGAGGCAGAGATAACAACTAATTGAATTAGTTAGCTTATGATCTGTAGTTTGCATGGAAGATAGATCCATTATTCTCGGAGAGGACAAAGAGCAGACTTAAAGCGATCCATCGTTCACGGAGAGAGAGAGGATCATGCAAAACTGATGCTAACACCCCCCCCTTAAGTCTAACTAAGGAGATATAAAAGAAGAAAGAAAAGAGGAAAGAGGTAAAACCCAGTGGGAACAAAACCCTCCCTCAAAATTACAGAGATGCAACTATATGAAGTGCAAAAGAACATCCTTTGAGATACAAGAAAAGTATGGACAACTGTCGAATGATGACTTCCATAGTGCTAAATGTAGAACCTTGTCAAAAGCCAAGACGATGACTAAGATCAAGAATTTGCATGAGTGCCCTCAATGACACTACTCGAACAATAACCAGATGGCAAACAAAGGAAAAACATCTGACATTCAAAGATGCATGTGGGACATGAATCTGCATGAGTGACGCCAATGATACTACTCAATCATGCAAGAAGAAGTTGCCAGTCGAAAATACAGGTGCCAACAGTGAACTGATCAAACTTGAAACAAAACCAAGAAGCATTAGCACTAATAGTATAAAATCTTCCTCATAATATGACAAAGGAGAAACAAGACAAGTCCACTGAAATGATGTGTCATAAAGGAGAAGATGAAGATGAAGGCAAGGCCCCTGCAAAAAGAGCATGACTTTGACCTTGACCTATATGTGATGAAGAAGGCTGAGTGGCTGAAATGTGATGTTGCTGCATGGCCTCTTCTAAAGCTTCAAGTCTCTTCCAACACCTATTGATTGCATGTCCCACCTTTCTACAAAAACCGCAAGGCTCACCAAACTTCTTCTCTATCTTGGATTGAGTCTTGGATTGTGAATTGTTCTTCTCACTTGTATGCACAACAAGTGCATGAGCTTTAGAATCTTTTAAAGTACCCATCTTTATGAGCTTATTCTACTCATGTATCAGACACTCAATGAAAGCATCGAGAGTGGGCATTTTCCAACTTGCTCCTGTTGTAAGCCTTACTGTGTGAAAAGAAGAGACAAATACAACATAATTTGGACCCAATTTTGACAAAATAGCAAGCATGAGCTTTAGAATCTTTTAAAGTACCCATCTTTATGAGCTTATCCTGTTCATGTATCAGACAGTCAATGAAAGCATCGAGAGTGGGCATTTTCCAACTTGCTCCTGTTGTAAGCCTAACTGTGTGAAAAGAAGAGACAAATACAACATAATTTGGACCCAATTTTGACAAAATAGCAAGAATTAATTTGTTTTCTTCCTTAGATTTGTCAATTCCACATTCTTTTAGCTTGAGTAATAAGGCCTTGAACCTTGTGAAAAAGTCTTGAATGTTTTCAAAACTTCTCAAATCTAATGAGCTAAGCTCATTTTCTAGAATGTGACCTTGCATCTCATCTTGCTTCCCAAAAAGAGTCTCCAGCTCAGTCCAAACCTCATTTGGATTTTTGCATTCTTCAACATGAAACAAAAATTCTGAAATTTTCAACCTCTCAGCCTCTACTTTTGAGAGGAAGCAAAATCTTTGGCTTCGAATCAAAATAGTTGTATGGTGTGAGAATAGCAGAAGTTGAAAACTCCATTTTTCAACTTTGATATTCTATATTTGCAACAAACAAAGATTTATTTTTCCTTTCTAGCACCTATGCTCTGATACCATGTAGAATTTCTTGCATAACAAAACTACAGATCTAGCTAGAAAGCAAGAAACAAAACTTGCAGAGAAAAGAAGAAGAAAAACAAAAAAGATGAGAATGAAATTATATTAATTCATTATGTAATTTACAATCTGTTAAATGCAGATTTATACAAATAATATCCAGCACATGAAATATGAAATCAGCGGTGAAAGAGGCAGAGATAACAACTAATTGAATTAGTTATTATGATCCGCAGTTTGCATGGAGGACAAATCCATTATTCTCGGAGAGGACAAAGAGTAGACTAAAAGCGATCCATCGTTCACAGAGAGAGAGGATCATGCAAAACTGATGCTAAAACAAAGGCCCCTAATTTATATATACTAGCGCTTGCACCAAAACAAAGGTGCAATAGTTACGCCAATAGTAATATATGTTGGAATGTATCAATAGTATAAAATAAAATAATATAAAGTAAAATGTGTATAGTAATATATGTTTGTTCAAATGTGCCAATTGTATAAAATTAAAATGTGTGGTTATTGTCAATGTAAATGGATTGTCAATAAAATGAATTGAGAATTAAATAAAACACAATAAAAATTTATCAATGTATATATATATATATATATATATATAAAATATGATGTTTAAATGTTTTATATATCAATATGTTATATATATCCTGTAGTGATTTCCAAGGCCACGACTCCAAAGCTATAAACATCTGATTCAGGGCCTGTTCTTTCTGTCATTACACATTTGGGAGCTAGGTAACCTAGGGTTCCCGCCGCTATTGTTGTCTGAGATAGATGATTGTGCTCAAACATGCGTGCCAAACCAAAATCCCCAAGCTTTGAATTGAAGTTGCAGTCAAGCATAACATTGTTGTATTTTACATCTGTGTACAATACATTGGTCCCACCCTTCATGGAGATATAATAGTCCATAAGCTATTTGATACCTGTAACTCCACTGCAGTGGATGAGAATCTCCAAAAAGATATTTGTCAAGGCTTCCATTGGACATGTATTCATATACCAAAAGCATTTCACCTTTCTCATGGCACCATCCCAAAAGTTGAATGAGGTTTCGATGTCTTACTCGATTGACAATACTTATTTCTAAGATGAACTCTTTCATTCCTTGTGTCAACCTTTCTGAGATTCCCTTAACAGCTACCAGTTCATTTGTTTCTTCTAAAACTGCTTTGTACACATCTCCAAATCCTCGTTGTCCAAGCCATACACTTTTACTGAAATTGAGCTTTGGAATAGGGCATTATAACATGTTGCGGGCTTGCATTGTACTCAGCTGCAAGAATACCCATGTCATCACATCCTTACTCTTTTGGCTGCAGAACAAGTTATTCCTTGAAAACATTTACTCATCATGATAAATCATACCATTTCATGGCATTTCACAGATAAACATTGACACATGCAAACATTTATCATATCATTAATAATTATGTTCGGTGCTTCATATGTCATAAACCTAGGAAAATGTCATGAGATTTGTATGAAAGTTCAATAGTTTCTGCTATTTTGAAGTGGTAATTTAAAGACAATTAAAGGGCTCGTCATCTGACATCAAATTATTGGGAACAAGCCTCTTTTCATAGACCTCATCATAAAACAATCTATTAATGTCATCCATGTTTCATCCTACCAAACAGAATGGGTACCATGAATCTAGGTGCATTGCCCAAATAGTTGAATGAACTGCATGTCCAAAAATGCAGGAACGCCTGTTTAACCCAGATCATCCCTGTTACAGAAAAGGCTGGTAGAGCTCAGTACTCAAACGTTCACCCACTTACCCCCAAAATGGTGGGTGTGACAGCTACAATTATGGGGCAATGGACATGCTACAAAGAACTGTCATATTATTGGTATCCTAACACCTAACGAGAATTAGATTTATTGAATGTAAAGAACACCTGGGCGGTAGCAACTGCATAATTTTCATTGTGGTTAGCAATATATTTCTATTGTCCTTAAGGCAGTAGTCTGTGCTCCTTATCCTTTTTCAGATTTCCTTGAAGTTATTTAATCACTATTCCACTGCAATCTTCATTAACATGACTGGTGTGTTACAGAAAGATATTGTTTTCATCCATGCAAAATGAAAAGGAAGATACTATTGAAGGCTAGACTCCCTAAACAAGAGCATGCATCTTAGAATCATTTGTTGTTTTGGCAGCACTTTGGGGGTTCTACTGGCTATGGACACAACGAAGCAGGTCGTCGTGAAGCACTTGACAGTCCTTTCTACAGTCTGCAATGGTTCGCACACAAGCATGGAAAAAACATAATATTTGATGGAACCTTAATGTAATAACATCAGAATGAGTTTGTAATTTGTTTCTTGTAGTTCTTCTCCGGTACTCGTGCCATAGCCTGTTCACTCTATGCCATCCTAAGACCAAGGGACGAAGTAAGTTCTAGATAGCACCTTGATAAGTCCTGTCTCTTACTCATTTCTTGAAATGTTAAAAGTCATTAGTCACAGATTATAGGATACATTCTTAAACTCAAATTTGATTAAATTTGATTAATAAGACTTTACCTGAGTTAAAATTATCTGCCTCTATATTTGATTGTTAAACATCTAGTACATGAACTATTGCCTATTTCATTTAACTTGATTTTTCAGTTTTTAGCAGTGGCAGGTGCTCCCTACAATGATGCGGCCCTCGATTTTCAAATCCTTCTGCTCGAGCAGCCAAATTTGAATGCGTGCTTTGTTTTGAAGGAATCGAAAGATCAAGTTCTATGCAGTTAATGCGACACCAAAAACAGTCAAGTATAAGAAAAACAACTGATTGCAACTTACAACAAAGGTATAAATATTAAAAGAATATAGAAGAAGAAATTACAATCGGTTGGGTCATAATTCTCTGCACTCTAGTGGTTGACATGGCTGCTTTCCTTTCTGGTTTATCTGTCCTCCTTATTTCAGGTAATCTTCCCCCGCCAATGCAGAAACTAAAAAATCTAATAACAAAGCTCTCGCAGTTATGGTGGCGGAACGCCTGCTTTGAGATTTTACTGTAGCAGTGCTATTGTTTTTGGTGATTGTTTCTTCGTGGGGGGCTCTGATAAAGGAGCTACACACTCAGAAGAAGGGCATGAAAGGCACGTTGTTTACCATGCAAAGTATGGAGGAACTGTTGAGGCACGTGGTTTGCTGGATAGACTGAGGAAGCATAGACGGGCACGTGAGCTAAACAGTGTTTCAAGTATGGAGATCCTTTCAGGCCGAGGCGTAAGGTTCCTAGGGAACATAAAACTTTTCCGGTCTCAAGCATGAGACAATTCCGACGAGGAGTTCCTCCATTAAAATAGGCTATCGGCTAATTAATTTCATAAAAAAAATTATACATCAACAGTTTCAGCTATAACATATTTTTTTCTGCACAGCTTTTCATTCAACTTCCGATAATAATAATAATAATAATAAAAGCCCGTATGGGTAGGTGAGTTGGCTTGGGTGGTGGGTTTGCTCCCCATCGGTCTCAGGTTCGACTCCCTCTTGGATTTAAGAGGGAGGACTGATTGCGGTCTCTGGATTCTCTCCCTAGGGGACTAGTCTCGTTGGGTCGATGGACTAGGTCGCGGGGAACCCAAAAATCTTTCAATTCTGTTATGAAAATTTGCATGCTCACACATTCCTAAATAGTTACACAAAAATTGAAAAGTTTCTTTCACCAGAGGCTTTGCAAATATATCAGCAAATTGAGCAAATTGATCTCTGCACTTGCAAACCTGTAAACAGATATCCTTGTTATTGACCAACTCACTTCTTTCTAATCATTCATCAAATCTTTTGACATTCTCCTCATCCATACTGCCTGGCAAGCTGCAATTGTAGCTGCAACATACTCAGCTTCGGCTAAAGACAATGTCACAATAGGTTGTTTTTTTGAAGCCCAAGACACAATTCCTCTACCAAGATGAAAGCAATAACTAGAAGTGCACTTTCGATCATCTATACTGCCTACAGAGTCACTGTCCGAATAACCTACCAATCTGAAATCATCTGAAACAAAGTAAAGAATACCAAAATCCTTTGTACCACTAACATATCTCAAAATTATTTTTCTAGCCTGCCAATGAGATTCCTTTGGTAATTCCATAAACCGGGAGATCAAACTGACATCATACATTATATTTGTCCTTGTGGTTGTTAAATACATTAAACTCCCAACCATTCTTTTATATAATGTGGGATCTACAAATTGTCCTACATCTTCCTTGCTTCGTTTCAATCCAATTATGACTGGTGTAGGTGCTAGTTTGGATTTCAACATGTTGAACCTCTTCAAAATCTCATTAGCATGCTTAGATTGACAAATAAATATCCCAACACTAGATTGATGGACTTCAATACCCAAAAAATATCTCATCACCCCTATATCAGTCATCTCAAACTCACTTTTCATTGTTGTTATGAAAGTATCAATGTTTAGATCACCAGTGAAGATCAAATCATCTACATACAAGCAAACAATTAAAACTTTACCATTCTCATTTATTTTTATGTATAGAGTCGACTCACAGCTACTCCTTTGAAATCCATCTTGAATCAAGTAAGAGTCTATCCGTCTGTACCAAGCTCTTGGAGCTTGCCTTAATCCATACAATGTTTTTTTCAACCTATATACTTTGTCTTCATGTCCTGGAATCTCAGACCCTTCAGGTTGCTGAACATACACTTCTTCTAGATAGGCATTAAAAAAGGTTGATTTCATGTCCATTTGGTATACGCCCACTTATTATGAGCAACAATTGCCAATAATGTTATGATTGTATCCATCTGTGCAAATGGAGAAAATGTTTCATTGAAGTCAATTTTGTGTTGTTATGTGAAACCTCTTGCAACAAGTCTTGCCTTATTTTTCTGCACTTTTCCATCAGCATCATGTTTTGTCTTGTAAATCCATTTTACGCTTATATCTTTTCCTTAAGGCAGATCTTCCAACTCCCATGTTTTATTTTTCTTAATAGATTCAATCTCTTCATCCATGGCTTGTACCCATTTATCATCACTCACATCTTCTTGAAATGTTAAAGGATCATCAACTTGAGAGAATAAAGCAAAAACAACACAAGAATTTGTTGTATCAATATTATACAAATCACTCAACCTTCTTGTCTTTCTTGGTATCAAACTTGCTAATGTGGGATTTGAAGACGTTGAACTGCTTGAACTGCTACCAGTTGATGTAGTTGGTGTTGTAGTTGGAGTTTGTTGTGGTGTAGATTGCAATCTTGAAGATCTTCTTGATATTGATGGAGGTGTAGATTGTGCTACTACAAGTGATGTTGTCCCAGGAGTAGAAGAAGGTGTTGGTTGAGGTGCATTTGATGTTGGAAACACTTCATCAGTCATATCATCACGAGGAACAATAGGTGTGATGCTTGCTGTCCTCTCTACAATCCCATCCCATGCTTCATCTTCCACAAATTGAACATCTTGGCTGGTTATAACTTTTCTAGTTATGGGATTAAACAACTTGTATGCTTTTGTATCCTCAGAATAACCAATAAATATACATTTCTCTCCTTTACAATCTAACTTCTTCCTTAACTCATCAGGGACATGGGCATATGCAACACAACCAAAAAAATTTAAATGAGAAACACTATGTTTCATTCATGTCCAAGCCTCTTGTGGGACTTTTTTCTTTACACTCTTAGTCGGACATCTATTCAAAATATAGACAATAGTTGCTACTGCCTCAACACCATTTTTCTGAGGTGTGTAACGAGCTGTGAACTGTATATGAATGCCATTTTCTTTACAATAAATCGTAAAACCATTTGAGATATACTCACCACCTCTGTCAGTTCTTAACATTTTGATGTATTGGCCACTTTGCTTCTCTACAAGTGCCTTGAACTACTGAAATTAAGACAACGCTTCTAATTTATGTTTCGAAAAGTAAACCCAGGTTTTTCTTGCGAAATCATCAATAAATATAAGAAAATAAGTAGAGCCTCCTAAAGACGGTGTTTGCATCTGCCCACAAATGTTTGAATGTAAAATTTCTAGTGTCACTCCTACCCTTACTAATTTTCCTATTGGAAATGATTCTCTATGTTGTTTACCTAGAATACACCCTTCACATACTCTTTTTGGTTTCTCAATTAATGGAAAACCTTTAGCCATGTTCTTTATGTGCAACAATTTCAATGCTCCAAAATTCAAATGCCCAAATCTGAGATGTCACAACCATGATTCATCCTTTACAACTAATTGAAACACTGTTTGAATTCCTTTATCATTATCTTTTATTTTTCTAGCACTAGATTAACATGCTTCAACATTTTCAGAATTTGTTTTAACTTTTGATTTTATATTTTCCACCTTAAAGTCAACTCTTTCTGTTTTTCCACTCATATCAGGTCTTATCGTCAAAGGAAACATTCTGTTACTAGTAATTTGCACTTGGGAAATGAACTAGTTACTTGGGAACTTATACATAATTATACACTCTTTGTTCTCCATATAAACTCTATATCGTTTTTGTCCCAACTGGTCAATACTCATTAGAATATGTTTTAGGCCAGCAACATAATACATGTACACCCAACATAACACACTGCTCCCCCTTAAGGGTTAGAATATCAATTATCCCTTTACCCAAAATAGTGACCTTATTGTTGTTACCAAGAGTGACCAGTTTGAACTGACTCATCCAAACTAGAAAATAACTCAACATTGCCCGTCATGTGATCAGTACATCTGGAATCCAAATACCATGTCACTTGGGCTTTCTTGGAGGATATTGCACTCAATGGAAGAATTTGTATTAACTGACTCAGCCATCTTAGTGCATGTAGTGGTCTTAGATGTATTAGTTGACTAGTGTTGAAATGTGGTGACTGATCAGCAAAGTACTGTACACTCAGCACGTGCCCCGGGTAGGGGTTCGTGGGCGGCAGCCCCCGAGAAATTTTTTTTTGCCGTTTTTGTTGATGAAAACCGACATTGTAATAAAACCCTAAAAAAGGCCGACTTTGTTTGTTGCCCTAAAAATGCATGTTATAAGCGGCTGGGATGCTTAAGGCATGGTAAGGTTGATATACTGTTTTTGCTGGATAATAAGAAAGATTGGACGGCTGTGTATGGTGGACGTAACCCATTCTGGGTGAACCACGTTAAATCTCTGTGTTATCTGTGTCCTGTTTTATTTCTTTATCTTTTGTATTTAAATCTGCATATAATTGTTAGTTCATATTTGCTTCGGATCTGCTTGAAACCCTAACAACTAGTTCTGACTTTGCTTCTGCTGGTCATACTGTTTCTTTTTGCATTCATTGGCATAATGCCCAAACTTCTTACAACAATGACACTAAATATATGACTTATTAAACTTTTGGCCACTTGGGTGACTGAAATTTTGGTTTTGATTCCTACCACCAATATTTGCAGGACAACTATTATGTCCACCTCTCTGAGGACTTCTACCTTTACCTCTAGGACTAAACTTATGGCTTCCTCTTCCACGATTTTGAGATGAAAATGCACTTTCTAATGGACTATTTGACCTATTCAACCTATACTCATGATTGATGAGGGAAGCATGAAGCTCATCAACACTATACTAAATTAAGTCTTTAGTCTCCTCCAAAGCCACAACTAAAGGATCAATTTTGGGAGGAAGACTTTAAAGAACTTTTTCAATAATTTTCTTATCGTCTATGGCTTCTCCATGGGACTTAATTTGATTAGTCAGGCCAACTACTTGGTTAAAAAAATATTCTACAGAATCCAGATTTTTCATAGACAAATTTTTAAAATCCCTTCTTAAAATATGCAACTTAGTGTTGGCATATGCACACTCCAATGAGACATTGTAGGTGATTGAAGGTTTTGTCATTGATGGCAACCTTACAATCCTATGGCACCGACAAGGCATCATATCGGCAAGGCATTATACTGGCAAGGCATTACACCTACAAGATAGTTCACCGGCATCAACGATCACACTCTACACCGGCACCGACACAGAGAAAGGAAGTATACTGGCACAGAGGCCGACATGATTTTGTTATATCATATTTTGTTTATTATTGTAAAAACTTTGTAAGCCGACTTGGCATGATGTAAAATGACTCTTATATATAAAAGAGATCATTGTAGACTTTTTGTAAGGAAGTTATGTAAGTGATGTAAGCGAAATATTAAGGCAGACCTATTATGCAAAATATAGGTTAAAGGGTTTATGTAAGAAGTAGAGCAGCAACCGGTACTGAATCAGGCATTATAGATGCTATTGTAAAGTAGTACAAGATATTGGATTTGTACAATCCACATTGTAAGTCAGTGAGACTTCCCATTGAGCAGTGAGCTCTAGGCAGTTGGCCTTCCTGCATGTGCAGGCCCCTCTTGTGAATAATACTCTCTTATTGGCCAGTAAGTGGATATTGTGGGTCACAAATCCCACCGAGGTTTTTCCCACACCGGGTTTCCTCATTAAATCCTTGTGTCATGGTGTGCTTTTCATGTGGATGTTTTTAATTTTGTTTATTTCATTATTTCTTTCATACTGGTACACTGTTATAATATGTTTTGCATGTTTTAAGATAAGAAATTCTGTATACTGGTCAGATACTGATTCACCCCCCTCTCAGTATCTGTGGGAATCCTAACAATTGGTATCAAAGCTTGGTCCTCTATTTTCAGAAGCCTAACAGCTTGAGAAAGATCTTGACACTGGTAAAGATGAAAAATCTGATGAAGCAACTTGAAGGAGCTCTCTCAGACTATGATACAGAAAAATTGAAAAATATCAAACTAGAAGATGACTTAAAGGCAACTCAGGATATCATTTAGGCACTTCAAGAGAATCTTACTGTTGCAAGAAATAAGAGAAGAGAACTTTGTGAAAAGATGCAAAATGAGAATGATGAAAAGGAATTACTTAATGATCAGATAAGCAAGCTGAAACTGGAGAACATGACAACAAAGAATGAGATGCAGGATATGACTATGAGATTTTGTAAAGAAATTGAGGATAGGAAGAAGAATTAAGAAGAATTGACTAGAAGACTAAGTGATGCAGCAAATGAGAACACAAGACTTAGCTATGAAAATGATTTATTGAAGACAGATATGATGCACACTCAGAATGACTCCAATGAACTGATGAGACAGAAAGAGGTCTTAGAAAGAGAACTAGAAACTGCAAATCAACATAAAGAAAAATTCAAGAAAAGCTCAGAGGAACTTGGCACCTTGCTGAAGAATCAAAAACCTAAAGGTGACACTTCTAGAATTGGCTTTGAAGTTGGTGAAAGCTCTGGTACTGCAAATACTCAGGATCACAGCAAACCGGTAAGACAACCAAATGCTTATAAATTCAATGGAAAATGCTTTAACTATAATAAGTATGGTCATAGAGAAAATGAATGTAGATCTAGAAATTATCAGAATATTAACACACCCACCGGTCAATGTTCAAAATGCAACAAAGTTGGTCACAACTCTAAAAATTGCAGAATGAATGTAAAATGTTATGTTTGTGGAAGATTTGGACATTTATCTAATCAATGCAGAACACAAACCGACATAGGTTATGGGAAATCTATTCAGAAGAATAATGTAACTTGTTATGCATGTAACAAGATTGGACATATTGCAAAATTTTCTAAAAGTAAAGGATCACCGGTAGACAACAAAAGTTCTAGCTTGAAAGGTAAAGAAAAAGTTGAAGAGGTTAAGCAAGAATTCTCAAAACAATGGATTAGAAAAGCTGATCTAAATATTGGGAATACTCCTCCATCGGTAGAACCAGTCAATGCTTCACTGGCAGGACAGAGCAATGCTCCACCGACAGGAAGTTCTTCAGCTAATTGAAGAAAGTTTCCTTGAGGGTTTGGCAATCTAATGACACATGTGCTATTATTCCCTCGGTTAGAGATGAGAAGTTGGAAATTACTTATTACCGACAGACAATGTTAAGTGAATACTTAACCGACATGTATTTAATGTGGTAGATGGCAAAAAGACACTATAAATTTGAGGTTTTGGCTCCATTTCATTTTACCGAGATTTCAAACCTACGAAGAGCGCAAAGATTCTGAGCTAAGGCATTTTGAGCAAGAGGCAAGAACACTTCAAGCAATCATCCATCCTAAAGGCAGTAAAAGGTATTTTATCATGGCATCCACCTCTGCAATTGAATACATAGCAAACCCTACTATTATTGAAGTTATAAAAAGACCTAGGCCCGTATTTCAATTAGTTCTCGAAGTAGCAAAGAAAGATGATACCTTAGGTGCTTTTTCTCAAATTCCTAAGGGAGTTGTTTATGTTGAAGACCCCAGAATTTACATTCACTGCAACATTGAGGAACTATGAGCCGAAGAGATTAAAACCATGTTTAAAACTGTCATATGTGATGAATCCAGAAACGTAAAAGATGAACATAAGATCATTGAAACCCTAGGATTTACAGAGATCCTTAGCATTTCTGAATTCCCCAAGGATGTGATTAGGATAGTCTTAAGCAGGGTACATGGTGAATTTTTTTGGTTAGATGCAATTCACAAAATCAGCAAGGAAGCTGTGAAAGCTGTCACAGGGTTACCGACCACCGGTAAAAGGCCAGACAAGACTAAAAAGGTCTCCAATGACCTAGTTATAAACCTAACTGGTTCCACATTCGATAGAAGGTCCT
This sequence comes from Cryptomeria japonica, assembly GCF_030272615.1. Classification (NCBI taxonomy): domain Eukaryota; kingdom Viridiplantae; phylum Streptophyta; class Pinopsida; order Cupressales; family Cupressaceae; genus Cryptomeria; species Cryptomeria japonica. The sequence continues at coordinate 590,027,545 of NC_081406.1, read as the reverse complement.
TAAGAGTAAATGATGTAACAGATATTAACGTTTATCAGCATGATATTAGGATATAAAGCTACTCATGCAAATAGACTCAATTCAGTTTCAAGTCTGTGCATTAAGAGTGCTTATGATATGGTCATGGATAATGCGAAGATTGATGCATGTGAGTGGTTGAAGGATGAATTAATTGACAACTTAGGCAAGATTAAGAAGGACAAGAAAGGAACTTTTAAATTTGGAAATCTGCTAGTATGTCTGATGCTACATATAACCAAACAGGTTCCCGGTATAGGCTACAAAGAACTTGGATATGATATACTGGTAGGGAAACAACTAACAAAACTATTCAATAACATGGGAGAAGATAAGGAAAATAATATCCATGATTTCTTTCAAGCACTTAAAGCCAAAATGAAGAAAAGAATCGGATTATCAGAAAAGATTGTTGACAAATATAAGGATGAAATATGCTTTGTAATCAAGAAAGATGAGATTTGGATGGAAGCAGTCATCCCTAGGACAATTTGGGTAACAGAGATGGGCTACGAAACAGATGATCATATAGTTGAAACATATGCTAAAGCACTTCTGGAAGCCCCTAAAGAACTTAAGGAAGAAGTATTTGGTAGTGCAAAACCTATTGAAAGCCAAATACAATCTACGAAAAGAGTGGAAAAGGTTGAGGCAGTTGTAAGAAAAGGTTCCAGATAGGAAAAGGCTATTAAAGAAGATGTGCTAAAGCAAACCGGTATAACAGAGGATGAGTTAGCAGCTCCACAACCTGAAACTCACCTATCACCAGTAGGTACTTCTTCAGAGAATGATATGCCTACAACTTTCAAGAGAGTTGTAAGGAAAAGAGATCCCTCACCGGCAACCACACCCTCACCTAGGAGGACAAGACAAAAACAACAAGCAGTGAGATCTCCGGTAAGAAAGGCTACACCAAAGAAGAAGAAGCTGACACCCAAAAGGAAGAAGAGGACAAACAAGGACTTGGCCCCTGTTGACATACTGTTGAATGAAATTACAGAGGAAGGGAAATTGAAGAATATAGAGAAACTATATGACACTCTAACAACTGATGAAAAAGAACAAGTAGAAAATAGTGTTATATTGCATATGGATATGTATAAGAAATTTTTGATGGAAGTAGTAGATGAAGTACCAAATGAACTATTTAAGAGACTGGAAGCAAGAAGACAAACAGTAATAGAACTTGACAAGAAAATCAAGATAAAAAAGCTACTTGTTGTATACTTGGTGAATTCACCCAAAGAAATTGATGACTTAATTGCTGAAGCCAACTAGTCAGTATTTTCTACTGCACACCGGCACATTGCTTTAATGGTTGGAAGAGTTAATGAGGTGACTGAGGAGACAGAAAATGCATGGGACATTTTCCTAGTGGAAAAACAAAAACAAGAAGAATACATGAGTCAAAAACCTATAAAGGTATATCAAAAAGAAAGAGACAAGGGTAAAGGTAAAGTTGGTGGACCACCCAGTATCAAGGTTAAAGACAACTTACCCCCACCTCATTTGATTACTCCACCGGTAAAAACAACAGCTACAAAAGATCAACCGACAGTTGAAAGTATGGATGTAGAGGATGTCAATCCTAATCCTAAAGTCTTATATACAGTGGCTGTTGATACTCAAAAGATCAACATTGTGGTAGATAAAGATATAGCTGATAAGACTGACATGGCTAGTGAGCCTTTGGTAGCTGAGCAAACTGATAACACACACGAGAAATTGGCAGATGACAAAGAGAAACAGGTAGAAACTCAGACTCAGACTGAGACAATGCAACAAACAGAGCAAAAGGCTCCAGAACAGGAACAACAATAGAAACAGGAATAGGTTCATAAGGAAATAGTTCCACCGGCAATTGGAGAAATAGAAAAACCATTGCTTAAGGAAATACAAACACAAACAGACCTACTAGAGGTCAATACAAGCTTGGTTACTTCCACTGGCGGTACTCAGAATATAGGTTCATCATCAAGCTACAAATCAACTAATGTGATTGAAGTACTATTAGATTCAATTAAAAAGATAACAAATTGCAGCTCACAAGCTTATAAGGCAATAGATGACACTACCAATTTTGAAGGTAATTGCTCCTAACTGTAATATAGAGAATAAAGATTCTTTAGGATAACTTGATACCTTGTGTAAATATATCACAGAGAACATTGAGAAAATAAAGGAAGAGACATTGAAGGACAAATTGGAAATTGAAAAGCAAAAATTCTTTGATGAGCAGATAAAGAAGTGTACTAGAGATTTTGACACACGTCTACCGGAACCGTGTAATTTATTGAAAGAATACAAAACTTTGTACAAATACACCCATAAGATAAACCTTTTGACTGTAGATATAGATAAGAAGATGAGCAAGGCACATGATAACTTGTAGATAATTTTGTTAACTCACCTGATACATTATCAGTTTTTGAACAAAAGATAACAAATTTTGAAGAAGAATTACTTAAATTGGAAAGAGAAAAAGAGAGAATAGTGAATAAGGCAAAGCATCTAAGATTAAAACTGAGTCCAAGATTGGACTATCTAGCATCATTACAGAAGGAAATATCTGAGGCACTGATACAAGGACAGAAAACACCGGCAGAGCATTTGCAACATCTCACCGGTACAGTTAAAAGAACAGAGACAACAATAAGAGACAGTAAAAAGTTTATGGAGAGTATAAACTTGATTTTGGCGGATCTATTTCAAATTGTAACTACTCAGTTACAAGGTTGAAATTACAAACTCTACTCACATCTTGACAACCTTTGTCATTGATGCCAAACGGGGAGTAGTGGGATGAGAAAATTCAAATATCACAGGAATCATATGCTTAGGGGGAGCACACGTTTTTGGTAACTTTTTGGACTTCACATTTTTGATACACTTTTTTGAAATTTCTCATGAGTGTTGCCATTAATGCCAAAAGGGGGGATTGTTGGCATATGCACACTCCAATGAGACATTGTAGGTGATTGAAGGTTTTGTCATTGATGGCAACCTTACAATCCTATGGCATCGACAAGGCATTATACCGGCAAGGCATTACACCTACAAGATAGTTCACCGGCATCAACGATCACACTCTACACCGACACTCAGGACACTGGCACCGACACAAAGAAAGGAAGTATATCGTCACAGAGGCCAATAGGATTTTGTTATATTATATTTTGTTTATTATTGTAAAAACTTTGTAAGCCGACTTGGCATGTTGTAAAATGACTCTTATATATAAAAGAGATCATTGTAGACTTTTTGTAAGGAAGTTATGTAAGTGATGTAAGCGAAGTATTAAGGCAGACCTATTATGCGAAATATAGGTTAAAGGGTTTATGTAAGAAGCAGAGCAGCAACCGGGTTTGAATCAGGCATTATAGATGCTATTGTAAAGCAGTACAAGATATTGGATTTGTTCAATCCACATTGTAAGTCAGTGAGACTTCCCATTGAGCAGTGAGCTCTAGGCAGTTGGCCTTCCTGCATGTGCAGGCCCCTCTTGTGAGTAATATTCTCTTATTGGCCAGTAAGTGGATATTGTGGGTCACAAATCCCACCGAGGTTTTTCCCACACCAGGTTTCCTCATTAAATCCTTGTGTCATGGTGTGCTTTTCATGTGGATGTTTTTAATTTTGTTTATTTCATTATTTCTTGCATACCAATACACTGTTATAATATGTTCTGCATGTTTTAAGATAAGAAATTCTGTATACCGGTCAAATACTGATTCACCCCCACCTCTCAGTTCTATGGGAATCCTAACACTTAGAAGTCTTTACTTTATACATACCTTGATAAGAGACTTGTAGTGTGTCCCATGCCTCCTTTGCTTGCTTTGTTGCTGCTACTATTGGGAGTATGCTCTCGTGCATTACTTAATGAATGAAAAAAAGTGCCTTTCCATCCTTCTTTCTCTTCTCTTTCAAGAGATCTTTCTCCGCTTGAGGAAGAGGATTGTATGTGGCCTGGTCTATTGGTTATTGATCACCATTTTCTACTATCTCCTAGATGTCTTGAGACCTAAACAAGGCTTTCATAGTTAATGACTAGTACTCATAATTCTTTCCCATGAATATTGGTGTTTGGAAACTAGACAAAGATGCACTGGAAGTGGAGGCCATGGCCAGAAAAATTAAACACTCAAATAAAATAGGCTAGCAACTAGACCTTGGGCTCTGATAAAAAAGACACAAATACCTTCTGATCTAATACCAAGTGAAACCTAAAGGGAGAGAAATGAAGAGAATTTTTTCGCATAGAATTGCAAAAGCCCTAATTTATATATATTAATTTCATAAAAAAATTATGCATCAACAACTTCAGCTATACCATATTTTTTTCTACACAGAAAGCTCCAGGTGTAGCTTTTCATTCAACTTCTGATAATAATAGTAAAGATACAAAGCATTTACAATGTATTCATCTGTTCACGAAGAGAGTACACTACAACTCATAAAATTAATTACATTTAATATCATTATAAACTCCAACATATATCACAATTAAGTCATGTCCTATATAGAGAGAAAACATTAATTACTATTAACATAACATGAATTATCACATTAAAATCGAGCAGGTCGTAATTAGCAAAAAATTGACTTCATTCTGGAATGTTGCAGATAGGAGTCACAGTACGACACTGACAAAAAATAAAGATTTTTCTAACACAAATGACCCAAGAAGTTTGTCTAAAAGGTATTTCAGAAGTTAAGTCCCTTGACCTATTTCAAGATGTTGTTCTTCCCATTCTAGACTTTGATGAATCCTACAAATGGCTGAGAAATTTCATTCTTATTGGTTACTTTGTAGGTAAACTCCCCCCTAAAAATGTGCTTCGTCACTGGGTCAGCAAATCCTTGTCACTACATGAGATTTGACTTGCTATTGTACAAAACCTCATAAAGGGTTTTAGTTTTTTGCTTTGATCAAGACAATCATGCCTAGGTTATTCTCACATAGGGCCCATTTGTTTTCTAGTCCTCCCTCCCCATGTTTAAACCTTAGACTCATGATGTTTTAGATTCTAACAAAAAGTCCCCATGTATCCCTTATTGAGCTGAATTGCCCAGGTTATCTTTGCTATTTAAGAACTTCCCTATGCAAATATTTTCTTCGGTGAGATTTGTTGTTTGTGTAGAGTTTGAGAAGTTTTATTCAGCTCATTCACAAGGATGAGTTATGTTAGGGATGACCTTTCCAATGAGCTCAAGGAGGTAGTGAGCATACCAATTGGGCAAATTCATAACTCTTAGCACATCCACTATATTAATCTCCCACACACTTTCTATTTGTTATATCCCTCTATCCATAATATTAAGGATTCTTTATTGGCTCCTCAATGACCTAAGCCCCTACTTATGTCTCTATTGAGTTGCCACCTACTAGAAAACATGAGAGAGTTGGTCTGTGGTTCTTAATTGCAAATCCCAAAACACTAGCTCTTCCAAACCCACCACAATTTGCAAGGCAAGGGGTTTCGATTCCCTATATTTCAGAACTTACAATAGTGACAACTTCCAAAAACCAAGATAGTTTTAGATTCTTTATAAATTTCTGCTGATAAAGCTTAGCATACCTCTCCACTTATAGGGTGTCTAAGGAGATCATGGAACCGATTTGGGCATTTGGAAGAAAGTGATTTCATTCCATGACATAGAAAGCCTGGTCAACTCAATGTTCAAATTATAAGTTATGAGACACCTAGTATAATGATTCACAATAGTTGTTCTACCCTTGATGGGCTCGATAATGAGAAAATGTCGAGCTTGATTGTTAAATAAATTTTATCTCTTAGAATGTAAGGGATCTCATAAACCTCCTTGAAAAATACTATGTGTTGTTCATCGTTAGTTTTCAAAGTTAGACATTGTAATGGTGGGAAAATGGTGAATGATAGATCAAGAAGAAAACCATCCTTTCCCTCAAATATAGATGAGAGTTTCACTATCGATTATTATTCAAGCACTTTTCACCATGTTACATTAGAAAGAGGAGAGGATAATTTATTAGATTCAATCTCTCACATGAAGATGGTAGATTCAATTCTGAATGAATTTGGAATGCTTAGAAGTTGATCCCCTCTTTCTTGTTTGATTTGGAAAGGAATTGATTGGATTATGTAGTGCAAAAGTGATAAAAAACTGATTATAACTTGAGACCGGAATATAGGATGAAGTTGTGCACCTGGATCTGGCAGTAAAATGCCAAGATGAAGTTGCCCTGTAAATTTGAGGAAAAGTTGCCTAGATCGTGGCGGGAATGTACACGGTCCTTCGAAAAATCCACGAAATGGGTATGTGCAGGATCATGGTGTGCCAAAACAGGCCTTTAGGTGGCAATGAAATTTCAAAAAATCAGAGTTATGCAACTTGACATGAAAATTTGAATAGGTTGTGAACATTATTTTTAAAATATGTAAGAAGAGAATATATAGAAAATTGAATGTAGTTTCTAAGCTACTAGTTGTTTTTTGGGAAAAAATTCCTATTTGATGAAAATTTTAAATTTCAATGCAGTGGTACTAAAATTTCAGGAAAAAAATAAGAAGTAGGCGTATGTCTAACCACCCTAATCACAATCAAATCTTAATATTTTTTTATAATATTTATAATAGAAGTATTAGACTCATGGCCGGATGTGAGACATATTTGTTTTTTATTTTTTATAAATTAAATAATTATTTATGAATTTTTTACTACAGCTTTTCAGAAATTCAGAAACTCCTATGTCTGACCACCTTAACTTGGTCAAAACCTTATAAAATTTAATTTTTTTTAAATTTTTCCCTATAGTAGATGAAGCATAGGATGTGACGCATGTTTTGGTTTCAAAAAATGTTATACCGTTTGAAAGTTATGAGTGTTTTTCATTCAGTATATCAACCAGGACTATTGTTAGAATTCAATTAGAAAATAAATAATAATTATTTATTAAAGTCGAAATAAGACAAGCCTTATATTGTTGGAAAGCAGGGAACGTCCTTAAAAAACCCTTTTCGTTTTATCAATTTTGGTTACAAAAAAAGTTGTCAGCCACTAGTGTAAAGTCTGGAAAATCAAGGAATACTGAAAAACACGATTTTTCAATTGACTTTCTAGGCTTGTCACTTCCAAGCCAAATACCAAAGCATTCTCGAACCGAAATTTGAAATTTGAAAATTTGACTACAAAAATTTGTGGTCCCCAAAAAATTTCCCGTTGTTGTCATTTATTTGGTAAACTACCACATGGCAGAAATCTGATATCCAATTAAATTGGATATCGGATTTTATTAGTCATATTTTAGAGAGAGAGAGAAGGAGAGAGAGAGAGAGAGGGAGAGAGAGAGAGAGAGAGGGAGAGAGAGAGAGAGAGAGAGGGAGAGAGAGAGAGAGAGGAGGAGAGGGAGAGAGAGAGAGAGATAGAGAGAGAATATGACCCCTAACGATACAATTTGGTGTCTTAAGGGGTCCTATGGTGTCGTTAGGGGTCATATGGTGTCTTGGGACAACATAGGACACCTTAAGACACCAAATCATGTCGTTAGGGGTCATATGATGTCTTAAGGGGTCATATGGTGTCCCATGAACCCTTATGACCTCTTAGGACACCATATGACCCCTAATTACACCATATTGGGTCGCTTTGAGTCATATTGTGTCCTAAGGGGTCCTATGGTGTCCCAAGACACCATATGACCCCTAACGACCATAGGACCCCTTAAGACACCAAATCATGTCGTTAGGGGTCATATTGTGTCTTACGGGGTCATAGGACACAATATGACCCCTAACGACATGATTTAGTGTCTTAAGGGGTCCTATGGTGTCGTTAGGGGTCATATGGTGTCCATAGGGGTCATATGGTGTCCCATGAACCCTTATGACCTCTTAGGACACCATATGACCCCTAATGACAGTATATTGGGTCGCTTTGGGTCATATTGTGTCCTAAGGGGTCATATTGTGTCCTAAGGGGTCCTATGGTGTCCCAAGACACCATATGACCTCTATGGACACCCTATGACCCCTAACGACACTATATGACCCCTTAAGACACCAAATCATGTCGTTAGGGGTCATATTGTGTCTTACGGGGTTGTAGGACACAATATGACCCCTAATGACATGATTTGGTGTCTTAAGGGGTCCTATGGTGTTGTTAGAGGTCATAGGGTGTCCACAAGGGACATATGGTGTCCCACGAACCCTTATGACCTCTTAGGCACCATATGACCCTTAATGACACCATATTGGGTCACTTTGGGTCATATTGTGTCCTAAGGGGTCCTATGGTGTCCCAAGACACCATATGACCCATATGGAAACCGTATGACCCCTAACGACACCATAAGACCCCTTAAGACACCAAATCATGTCGTTAGGGGTCATATTGTGTCTTACGGGGTCATAGGACACAATATGACCCCTAACAACATTATTCGGTGTCTTAAGGGGTCCTATGGTGTCATTAGGGGTCATATGGTGTCCATAGGGGTCATATGGTGTCCCATGAACCCTTATGACCTCTTAGGACAACATATGACCCCTAATGACACCATATTGGGCCGCTTTGGGTCATATTGTGTCCTAAGGGGTCATATTGTGTTCTAAGGGGTCCTATGGTGTCCCAAGACACCATATGACCCCTAACAACACCATAGGACCCCTTAAGACACCAAATCATGTCGTTAAGGGTCATATTGTGTCTTACGGGGTCGTAGGACACAATATGACCCCTAACGACATGATTTGGTGTCTTAAGGGGTCCTATGGTGTCGTTAGGGGTCATAGGGTGTCCATAAGGGTCATATGGTGTCCCATGAACCCTTATCACCTCTTAGGACACCATATGACCCCTAATGACACCATATTGGGTCGCTTTGGGTCATATTGTAGGGAAAAGGGGTCATATTGTGTCCTAAGTGGTCCTATGGTGTCCCAAGACCCCATATGACCCCTATGGACACCGTATGACCCCTAACGACACCATAAGACCCCTTAAGACACCAAATCATGTCATTAGGGGTCATATTGTGTCTTCCAGGGTCGTAGGACACAACATGACCCCTAACGACATGATTTGGTATCTTAAGGGGTCCTATGGTGTCGTTAGGGGTCATATGGTGTTGATAGGGGTGATATGGTGTCCCATGAACCCTTACGACCTCTTAGGACACCATATGACCCCTAATGACACCATATTGGGTCACTTTGGTTCATATTGTGTCCTAAGGGGTCATATTGTGTCCTAAGGGGCCATATGACCCCTAACGACACTATAGGACCCCTTAAGACACCAAATCATGTTGTTAGGGGTCATATTGTGTCTTACGGGGTCGTAGGACACAATATGACCCCTAACGACATGATTTGGTGTCTTAAGGGGTCCTATGGTGTTGTTAGAGGTCATAGTGTGTCCATAGGGGTCATATGGTGTCCCATGAACCCTTATGACCTCTTAGGACACCATATGACCCCTAATGACACCATATTGGGTCACTTTGGGTCATATTATGTCCTAAGGGGTCCTATGGTGTCCCAAGACACAATATGACCCCTATGGACACCGTATGAACCCTAACGACACCATAAGACCCCTTAAGACACCAAATCATGTCGTTAGGAGTCATATTGTGTCTTACGGGGTTGTAGGACACAATATGATCCCTAACGACATGATTTGGTGTCTTAAGGGGTCCTATGGTGTCGTTAGGGGTCATAGGGTGTCCATAGGGGTCATATGGTGTCCCATGAACCCTTATGACCTCTTAGGACACCATATGACCCCTAATGACACCATATTGGGTCGCTTTGGGTCACATTATGTCCTAAGGGGTCATATTGTGTCCTAAGGGGTCCTATGGTGTCCCAAGACACCATATGACCCCTAACGACACCATAGGACCCCTTAATACACCAAATCATGTCGTTAGGTGTCATATTGTGTCTTACAAGGTCATGTCTCTCTCTCTCTCTCTCTCTCTCTCTCTCTCTCTCTCCCTCTCTCTCTCTCTCTCTCTCTCTCTCCCCCTCTCCTCCTCTCTCTCTTTCTCCCTCTCCCCCTCTCCCCCTCTCTCTCTCTCTCTCTAAAATATAACTAATAAAATCCGATATCCGATTTAATCGGATATCGGATTTCTACAATGTGGCAGTTTACTAAATAAATGGTGGCAATGGGAATTTTTTTGGGGACCACAAATTTTTGTACTAAAATTGGATATCAGATAAATTCCTATATTCGATTTTTGTATAAAAAACTGAGAAAAAAAGGGTTTGTGGGCCATTCTGTAGATTCCAACGGCCCACAGTCTGCATATATTCTGTTTTCTGTCGAGGATCACGAGTTTTTAGACAGCTAGAGACAAATTTGTGCTTTTGGGAGATTCTTAAAGTGAAAAATTACATTGTCAATCACGAAGGAGCATGTGTGGAGGGAAATGGGGAGTAGTCGTCGTCAGAAGTCTAAACGCAAAAGAAAACTTTCAAATGACCAAATTGAAGTGTATAGAGAAAGAGATAGAGAATGTCATAGGAGGAGAAGACAAGGTATGTTAAATATTGCTAATGTTACTTCAAATGAAGAGGAAATTGAATTTGAAAATGCGCCACAAGTTATTGAAAATGAAAATGTAGATTTTGAAAGTGAAAATATTGAAAATTTTGAAAATGTTGAAAGTGATAATTAAAATGCTCAACATGTGGAAAATTTTGACATAGGAGGTGAAAATGTGGAAAACTTTAACATTGAAGGTGGAATTGCTCAACCAAGTGAACCATATATAACACCTAATTACTTTAGAAATGAAGACCCTCTCATGGATGAAAGACAAATTCCAAATCCAAGACCTTCAAGAACCCCAAAATGGCTATTTGAAATCAATGAGAACATTATTGCTAATCTTGAAGGCAAGAGGTCAACAAGAACCATTCGGTTGTGGGCTACACAACTTTTCAACCAAAATTTTAGCAATAAGACATTGACCGAGAAATGCCAACTCTTTGTTCAATTGCTAAAGATGATAAAGATGAGACCATTGCTAAACAAATTGAAGATTCGTATGAACAAGAAGATGGAGAGAAATTCTATTATTGCAAAAAATCTATTTTATGCTCTCAATTCTATTGGAAAGAATACCAAAGAAAGAGATAAGAGAGCCGCTTGAAGAGTGATTACAACCTCCTTAGTAAGCCATCAATTGAGGAAGGCTCATCAAATGAGACAAACGTGTGTTGATTTTAACATAAATCGTAAAACTTTGGATAGAGCACTTGCACGAAGACAAAGACTTGACGATCCACTTCAACAAGATACATGGGCATTTGGTGGGAGGCTTCCACGTGTTGATAGAAAGTTGACTAACAATGTGAAGGAAGAGATTCAACAATTTTGGTACTCTAATTCTAGAGTGTCACCCAATGTAAAGGACGTTTTGAAATTAAGAATAGGCAACCGAGACCGCACACCGCATCCCAAACATTTCTTGGAATCAAGCCAAACAATGTTGTACAATTTTTTTTGTGAATTACATCCAACTTTGCAAATATCACAAAGGGCCTTTGAATCTTTGAAACCATTTTATTGTGTTCCTCTTAAGATTCACAATACCTGTTGTTGCAAGTACCATGTGGAGTTTTCAATGTACCATGAACTTTTATGTCATATTCATTCTACGATGCATACTAATGAGATGTTGCAGGAGTGTGGTGCAATTCTATTTCTGAGATCATCAAGAGACTTGCAAGATCTATTTTTATGCCCTAGAGATGATGGCTGCTATTTCTATAGAAATGATTGTTTGAATGAGAAGTGCTCAGAATGCGGTGGGTTGTCAAAGTTTGTTTCATGTTTTCATGAGGGCAGCGAACACAAGTTTGGAAATAATTATGTTGAGAAAAAAAGATACGAGACAGTGAAATATACTTTGAAGAGTGGAGGTGAAGGTTCTAGATGTGAATTAGTCTCAAGAGAAGTGAGTATTGCTGATTTTATTTTGGATTTTAAGGAAAATATTTTCTACAAGTATGCAAGGCACACCCATAGGTCTTAGTGGTTGGATCAACAGTTCATGATGTGTAAGAACTCTTTCCTGATTGGCACTATTGTATCGGTGGTTGATTTTGCAGAGAACTATACATTGCAACCACAGAATGAGGTACAGTCTCAGTACTACAATTCAGTCCAGATTGCTATTTTTGTTCACATTACATATAGACATGCTCTTGATAGTACAGAAGAGGACAGGAAGATAATCAGGAAGTATCATTTTTATATGAGTGATGATAGATCACACTCCGAGTATGTGCAACATTCTTTCGAGAATTTTTTTGAGTTCTTGCATGAGAAAGATATTGCAATTGACCGACATATAATATGGTCAGATAACTGTATGGGTCAATTCAAGAATGCCCGTATGTTTTATTGGTTGAGTAGAATGCATGTGGAGAGGCACAAACCTCATATTTGGTGTTTTTTTGAAGCAGGGCATGGGAAGGGAGAGCATGATGGAGCAGGTGCATGTTTGAAGAGAGCTCTAGTTAAGGAGCAATTGAGGATTTCAGGTACAAATTTCTCTGATGCACTTTCTATTGTTGATTGGTGTAGTTCAACATTGTCACATGGAGGTACTCTTGATTTAGCAGTGAGTAGATTCTTTTGGTTGGTTGAGGAGGGAACAATGGGAGATAGATTGGATTGTCAAACAATTAAAGATTCTTCAAAAATGCATTCATTTCTCAGCTCAGATGCAAGTACATGGACCATTTGGACACGAGTATTGGCTTGTTTTTGTCAGAGTTGTGTTCGGTGTGATTGGGATCAGTGCGAGTCAAGTGAGTGGGTTGATACGTGGGTTCCCCACTATCTAGCTCCTTTATCTCAAACAATATCCTTGTCAAACAATGACATGGAAAGTTCACTTGAGTATGATCGTCTATCAGATCTTGTACAGCCAGGACATGTTTTTGTAGTTGTTGCACCACAAGAGAATGAAGAGAGATCAGAATATTGGTTGGCACGATGTGTACAGGGAAAACAAAAGGTAACACAACCAGTGACAGATGATGACGGGTTCACATGTCCTACAGGTTCAGTTGTTGTGGGAACTTGGTTGCGAACATACATGATTAGAAAGAATGGTATACCTACATTTGAAGACTATAAGAGACACAAAACCATTATAATGTATTCACACCTTATTATAGCTACAAATGTCAAGTTGTTGAAGCATCAAGCAAAACTGAAGACCAAAGAGCTATGGACAGTGACTACTGCTGATCATGAAGCAATACTGGATACTCTTAAACAAAGAGATGACCCTTCAGGCACACTTGAGTAGTAGGTCTTTAATGGTGCCTTATTTTTTTTATCATGCATTTCATTTCGAATAATGATCATTAAACCTTAATGATCAAGTTTGTTACGTGTATATTAAGGATGTGTTGAAAATGCAGGTCTATTGATGAACATTTTTTTTTGGCAACACGGTTTTTGCATGCACATAGTGGGTACATGATATAATCAGAAGGGACATATTTTTGCAACACGACTTATTATCATGCATTTGATGAGCTTTACAATTTTTATTATTAGAGAAAACTATCTGACAATTTTTGATGATATAATTATCGCAAAACATTTATGCTCATGCAGGTCTTTATTGATGATATACAATAGTACATCACATTATGATTTTTGATGATATACAAGTTCATGCTAGATCATTCGCCATTGACAAGACCCTCTCTTGGTGATGGTACATATTCTTTTGTGCATTAATGAGATAAATTTTTTTGCATAAACATCAAGTCAATTGAATGTATTGCTATTTAGAAATGACCATATCTACCATCGTCTTCAACCATGCAGAGAAATGTAGTGAGAAGGGCTTTAATCAACATGCGTCTTTCTTCAAAGTTATGCTTGTATACTTTGCAGAGAAACTGGTAAGTTTCGTAATTATACAATCTTGTGTGTCTTAAAAATGTTTGAAATGATCTATTTATAATTTGCCAAACTAATTTGTATTAAGAGTTATAATTTGTTTCTTGTAGCACATTCATTCTGCATAAAAGGTTACTTATTTTGGTCTTCATTTATATACAGGCATTGCTCTACGCAAGATTTTCTCTTAGGACATGAGGATGCTTGATGCAGATGAAGTGGGATGTTGTATTTGTATATGGATGTGAATTGATGTAACATTGTTATGATAATATACAATGTCCATGAGCAAATTATGTGTATACAATACATGGAAATATTCATGATCATTATGTGTCTACAGTGTAATGCTTGGAAATATTGATGATATACAATGTCCATGAAAAAAAAAATCATGTTTGCATATCCCTTCATGGATGTCACATGCAAGTGTAATGGTAATTATGTGTATACAATACATGGAAATATTCATGATCATTATGTGTCTACAGTGTAATGCTTGTTTATATATAATTTCAGCGCTCAAGGGACAACGTCGGTAGGGTACGACCCCAAGCGTTTGATCAAGTGGGGGGGCAAAATAGGAGCATGCGTAGGGTAATAATGCCTAACTGGACATGTTGGAACTGATGGTTTGTCATCGCGACGAGCAGAATGAGAAATCAGTCATGCGACAACATTCCATTGAGTGAGACTGATGATTATTTTGCCAACCGAAAAATTGCTGCCCTAATAAAATCGTAGGGCAACTTGAAAAACCGAGATAGACTTTTGTAGGGACCCCTCTCATGGCCTTGTAGGTTCAAACAGATCATTCGCAGGTGCCACAAATTCTGAGTTAGGGCCTGCCAAAGTTTGACAATTTTGAGCACTTAGGGCGCTCAAGGGATGACGTCGGTAGGGTATGACCTCAAGCATTTGATCACGTGGGGGGGGAAATAGGAGCATGCGTAGGGAAATAATGCCTAACTAGACATGTCAGAGCTGACGGTTCATCATTGCGACGAGCAGAATGAGAAATCAGCCACGCGACAACATTCCATTGAGTGAGACTGACGATTTTTTTGCCAACCGAAAAATTGCTGCCCTAATAAAACCGTAGGGCAACTTAAAAAACTAAGATAGGCTTTTGTAGGGACCCCTCTCGTGGCCTCGTAGGTTCAAACAGATCATTCGCAGGTGCCACAGATTCTGAGTTAGGGCCCGTCAAAGTTTGACAATTTTGAGCACTTAGGGCACTCAAGGGACGACGTCGGTAGGGTATGACCCCAAGCGTTCGATGGAGTGGAGGGGAAAAATAGGAGCATGCATAGGATAATAATGCCTAACTGGACATGTCAGAGCTGACGGTTCATCATCGTGATGAGCAGAACGAGAAATCAGCCACGCGACAACATTCCATTGAGTGAGACTGACGATTATTTCGCCAACCGAAAAATTGCTGCCCTAATAAAACCGTAGGGTAACTTGAAAAACTGAGATAGGCTTTTGTATGGACCCCTCTCGTAGCCCCATAGGTTTAAATGGATCATTCGCAGGTGCCACGGTTTCTGAGTTAGGGCCCGTCAAAGTTTGACAATTTTGATCACTTAGGGCGCTCAAGGGACGAATCGGTAGGGTATGACCCTGAGCGTTCGATGGAGTGGGGGGGGAAAATAGGAGCATGCGTAGGGTAATAATGCCAAACTAGACATGTCAGAGCCGACACTTCATCATCACGATGAGCAAAACGAGAAATCGGCCACGCGACAACTTTCCATTGAGTGTGACTGATGATTATTTCGCCAACCGAAAAACTACTGCCCTAATAAAACCGTAGGGCAACTTGAAAAACCGAGATAGGCTTTTGTAGGGACCCCACTCGTGGCCCTGTAGGTTCAAACAGATTGTTTGCAAGTGCCACATATTTTGAGTTAGGGCCCGTCAAAGTTTGACAATTTTGAGTACTTAGGGCGCTCAAGGGATGACGTCGGAAGGGTATGACCCCGAGCATTCGATCGAGTGGGGGGGAAAAATAGGAGCATGCGTAGGGTAATAATGGCTAACTGGACATGTCAGAGCCGACGGTTCATCATTGCGATGAGAAGAATGAGAAATCGGCCATGCGACAACATTCCATTGAGTGAGACTGACGATTTTTTTGCCAACTGAAAAATTGCCGCCCTAATAAAACTGTAGGGCAACTTGAAATACCGAGATAGGCTTTTGTAGGGACCCCTCTCATGGCCTTGTAGGTTAAAATGGATCGTTCGTAGGTGCCACGGATTCCGAGTTAGGGCCCGTCAAAGTTTGACAATTTTGAGAACTTAGGGTGCTCAAGGGACGACGCTGATAGGGTGTGATCCTGAGTGTTCGATCGAGTGGGGGGACAAAATAGGAGCATGCGTAGGGTAATAATGCCTAAATGGACATGTCAGAGATGACGGTTCGTCATCACAACAAGCAAAATGAGAAATCAGCCACGCGACAACATTCCATTTAGTGAGACTGACGATTTTTTCTCCAACCAAAAAATTGCTGCCCTAATAAAACCGTAGGGCAACTTGAAAAACTGAGATAGGCATTTGTAGGGACCCCTCTCATGGCCTCGTAGGTTCAAATAGATCATTCACAGGTGCCACAGATTCTGAGTTAGGGCCCGTCAAAGGTTGACAATTTTGAGCACTTAGGGCGCTCAAGGGATGACGCTGGTAGGGTATGGCCCTGAGCGTTCGATCGAGTGGGGGGGAAAAATAGGAGCATGCGTAGGGTAATAATGCCTAAATGGACATGTCGGAGCTGACGGTTTGTCATCGTGACGAGCAGAACGAGAAATCAGCCACGCGACAACATTCCATTGAGTGAGACTGACGATTTTTTTGCCAACCGAAAAATTGCTGCCCTAATAAAACCGTAGGGAAACTTGAAAAATCGAGATAGGATTTTGTAGGGACCCCTCTCGTGGATTGGTAGGTTCAAACAGATCATTTGCAGGTGCCATGGATTCCAAGTTAGGGCTTGTCAAAGTTTGACAATTTTGAGCACTTAGGGCGCTCAAGGGACGACATCGGTAGGGTATGACCCCGAGCGTTCGATCGAGTGGGGGGGCCAAATAGGAGCATGCGTAGGGTAATAATGCCTAACTGGACATGTCAGAGCCGACGGTTCATCATCGTGACAAGAAAAACGAGATATCGGCTATGCGACAACATTCCATTGAGTGAGACTGACGATTTTTTTGCCAACCGAAAAATTGCTGCCCTAATAAAACCGTAGGGCAACCTGAAAAACCGAGATAGGATTTTGTAGGGACCCCTCTCATGGCCTCGTAAGTTCAAATGGATCATTCGCAAGTGCCATGAATTCCGAGTTAGGGCCCATCAGAGTTTGACAATTTTGAGCACTTAGGGCGCTCAAGGGACGATGCCGGTAGGGTATGACCCCGAGCATTCGATCGAGTGGGGGGGCAATATAGGAGCATGCAAAGGGTATTGTTCATTAAATGAATTTTATTGTATTGTTGATTAAATGAATTATATTGTTCATTAAATGAATTGTATTGTTCATTGAATGAATTGTATTGTATTGTTGATTAAATGAATTATATTGTTCATTAAATGAATTATATTGTTCATTGAATGAATTGTATTGTATTGTTGATTAAATGAATTGTATTGTTCATTAAATGAATTATATTGTTCATTATAAAAACAACACTTACGATGAAATGAAATGAATTGTATTGTTCATTAAATAGCCATTATTAACCATTGTTAATTATTGGAATCAAGATTAAAGATTTCCATGATAACACCACGCACATATGAGCAACAATTTATATGATCGAATATCAACTTTTGTATATATAAAAATGTCAAATGATTACAAATGTATGTCCATACACAAATATGGCATAAACGCCAACTGAAACAAAATGTATGTCTAAATACGTGAATGTATGTCCATATACAAAATATACATGCCAACTAGACATGTAAGCATCCCAAAAATATCTATAACATCCTAAGCTGCTGATGGATCATCAAAATCAATCCTCTTTGCCGCACTGCTCGGCTCTGAAGGATCCTGCACAAGAAAAACAAACCATGATTAATATTAGTTATATTATATAATTCACATTCAAAAAGTTAACATAAAAATGAACTATAATTGAACTATTCATGTTTACCTCATCTCCACGTTTTCTCTTCAACTTTGCAGGACTCTTGATGTATGTCTTTGGTAGAGGAGGTATGTTTTGAATATTTTCATACACAACCTACATATGTTCAGAAACATGACATTGATACAAGTTAGCATATAATTGTCACTGATAATAACAAATTATATCTACTAATCAAAAAATAAAATAAACACACATCTACTCGAGGCATCTCTTCTTCTTCTTCTTCTTCAGGTATACTGGGTGTAGTCATCAAGGATGTGAAGCCAAGAATTCTTTGTATATATACACAACAAGTATATGAAACTATCAATCTATGTCTAGACATGTATAATCACTATAAGTTATTTAAACTATTCATTCAATCATAGTTGCATTCAATTACCTTTCCCTTGTCTCCAACTACACTACCAGATCCTAAATCACACTGCCCCGCACTCGTGCTGCTTGTGCCCTACAAGAGTAAAATAAGATATACATGCAAGTTACTACATAATCTAATTAATACCAATATAAATGATGAGCATGTATGTACAATAAAATACAAATGACTAGGTGCAATAATATCCGTCAAGCTATCAAGGCCAAATGAAATGGCCGACAAGGCGCCCTCCTGAATCTATCTCAACTCATCCTTGGTCATCAACTGTTAAATAGACCATGTAAATAAAAATTAGTACTTAATATTATCTAAGCTATAAATATTTAATTAAACTATAGCATGAACCGTGAAAACACAAATCTTACCAATACATCATCAATGTATGATGACGGTGCCTCCTCGCCTCTAGCATGTGAGGACTCCCCATGGTATCCTCCAGTCTGTGTAATAACATCTGGTGCATCATGCATCTCATTCACCTCATAATCTGCACTGTCCACATGAGGATCAACGGGCTGTCTAAGTGGACCCAAGCATACCTGCCCACACAAGACACAACTATGGGGCACACATATGTGTGGAGCCGAGGATGACGTGTCACCGACACCAGATGCACCGCTACCATCAAGAGTAGGCTGAGCTACTGACGCAGCCTGAGAAACCAAAAGGCTACTCAAAGAGTGAATAGCCGATATGGTCTGTGAAGCCGCCTCACAAATGATATCAGGATGCTGAACTGTAGGTGGGGGATCAATAGGAGGAGGGGGACATATGGGCTCTGGACTACTCTGACTGCCCCAGGTCTATTTTGGGGCATACCTAAACCTACACCCTAGAAAGGTTGGATGTCAAAGTAGTTCACATGTTTGTGTAAAACAAACTCAGCATACAATTTTTTTATTAAATAGAAGGGGATATCAAGATTGTTGTTGGGTGGTTTGTCGAAAACCATCCACCAACGATCCCAAAATTTTTTCACAATCCCATCATTTGTGCACCATTTGATAGAAAGTTTTGTCTTTTTGGGATCTACGGGCTGACCAGTACGGGGATTGATAAACAATGAGGCGATTTCGGCTTTGGATATTTCAAGATCCTTGATATCCTTATACGACAAGCCATCTGCATATTTTTCCTTCATAGAATCTCACCACAAAAGGGCGACATCATGCTCCTCAGTCATGGTTTCCATACTTTTTATGATCGATGTGAGGGGATCAAACAATGGGTTTAGACGAGGGATTCTACAATATACTTCTGCAATCCCCCTCAATTCATTCAATTTTGTGCAATCAAATCTTGAATTGAGGGGGGGTTTGGCAAATGAGGGTTTGGTTGTTGCAGTTGTGGTTGGTCAGTGTTTTCATTGTTATCCCCCATTTTTTAACTAATTGAATGTAAACAATTAAATTTAGCTAACAAATTTAAACAATTAGGTATTTGATTTAAAAAAACCTAGTTTTCATGAAAAAATCATATTTTCAATGAAAAATCAAATAAACATTAACAAAAAATACAAAAAATGAATGAAAATGATTCAAAACGATAAAATTCTTACCTCTAAATCTATTTTTTAGCAAATTTTTGTCAAAACACCGGATATTGGATGGAGCAGATATCGGATTTTGATGAATTCGCATGGCCTGTGAGTTCAAAATGACTCACGGGACTGTCACTGTCGAAATATAAAAGTCTTAGAAAATCGGATATCCGATTTCTATACTTCAATTATTTTTAAATAACATATATAATATAATAATATATTATATAATATAATAATATATTATATAATATAATAATATATTATATAATATAATAATATATTATATAATATAATAATATATTATATAATATATTATTATATTATATAATATGTATTGTATTATATTATATATATTATAATATATAATATAATATAATATAATATAATATAATATTATATTATATTATATTATATTATATATAATATAATATAATATAATATAATATTGTATTATATAATACGAATTATATAATATATTATTATATTATAAAATAATATAATATAATAATATATTATATAATACGTATTATATAATATATTATTATATAATATAATACAATATTCTATTATATTATATAATATATAATATAATATAATACAATATTATATTACATTATAATATATAATATAATACAATATTATATTATACTATATAATATATAATATAATATAATATTATATATAATATTGTATTATACTATATAATATATAATATAATATAATATAATATAATATTATATTATATTATATATAATATAATATTGTATTATATAATATAATATTGTATTATATAATATAATATTGTATTATATAATATATTATTATATTATTATATAATATAATATAATAATATATTATATAATACGTATTATATAATATATTATTATATTATATAGTACGTATTGTATTATATTATATATATTATAATATATAATATAATGCAATATTATATATAATATAATATAATATAATATAATATAATATAATATAATATAATATAATATAATATAATATTATATTATAATATATAATATATATATAATATAATACAATATTATATTATATATAATATAATACAATATTATATTATATATAATATAATACAATATTATATTATATATAATATAATACAATATTATATTATATTATATAATATATAATATAATATAATATTGTATTATATTATATATAATATAATATTGTATTATATAATATTGTATTATATAATATATTATTATATTATATATAATATAATATTGTATTATATAATATATTATTATATTATAATATAATATAATATAATAATATATTATATAATACGTATTATATAATATATATAATGTAATAATATATTATATAATATATAATATGTAACATATAATATATTTTTTAAATTAAAATTACAAATAAAAATCGGATATCCGATTTGCATAGGTAATTACCAGGCCAAGGTGTACTGACACCCAGACCAAGCAAAAAGTCAACACGGATTTTTGCGTTTTTAGGCGAGTGAGGAAGGCTATTTTTTTCACATCACCACTTTTTGGCCCCCCTTGATCCTGCACTAACCCAAACGAAAAGGGTTTTTCCACCTCTGCAAATGAAGCCCGAATCCAAAAGTACAGTTGCGCACCTGCAACCTACACACACAAAAAAGAGGAAAATGCATCGGGATTGGGGGTTTGCCTTTAGGTCAAACTCCGGTTTTGGAATTCACCAAGTAATGAAAGAAAGTACTTGCAAATAGATGTAAATGAAAGACTGAATTGTAAATCACCTCAAGGGAGGTTGTAATAGAAATGTTGATAGAAATGCTTGCGTGGAATTGTATGTTGAAATCAATCTCCTCTTCAATGGTTGAATCCTTGACTTGAATGCAACACCTAGCCTTGAAGGGAGACTTGAGAATGCTCAATGCTCGAAAAGAATGCTTGATTGCTTGATCGCTTGTGCACACTTTAATCTCTCCAACTTCAACTTATCGAATTTTGACTTATCCAACTTATTGAACTTATGCAAATGAGAGGACGAATGCCCCCTTAAATACATGTTAGTGGACTTGATTTTCATCACGGGCTGACATCGAGGGAGTTTTCCCGCCCAATGCACAACCAACAATGCAACCCTAGGAAGGGTCCTGCCCCAAAATAGGGCAGGGATAGGGGCACCACACCCCTGTCCTAGGAGGATAGTGGTGCCACGACCCTATCCAAGGGGGGACAATGGCGCCACACCCATGTCCTACCCCTTTCTCCAGGGAAGAGTGCAGACGGGGGGATGCAGACGCCAAGGAAGAAGTTGTTTCTGCAAGTTGAGCAATCTCCGGTCTCTGATCAGGCTAAAGGATTCAAATTCGCATGCGTGAGGACCCTAATACAGTAAAAAATTGATAGGATCACAATTTTATGACACTACATTTAACCCCCACTTTAGCGGGAGTATAAGTGTACGCCAATACTGTCGGTAAAGTTCAAGGAAACAAGATTGAAAGACTTTTACCATGTCAAGGAGGCAAGATGCACCAAGCCCCCAATTGACTTAGGATCTTACGACTTTGATTGATAAAGTAAAAGGGAAGATTGAGAAGGGGAGAACCATGACTGTAAGTAGAAAAGTTCACTATGAGTCATGAAAGAAAGGATACAAAAGATTACAAAGCAAAACAAGGTTCACTAAGTAATTCTAAGTATCACAAGAAGAAAAATATGAGCGGAGTGTATTGCCCCACATTAAAGCGATCGCGTGCGCCTTATCAGGAGCGATTGTTTTAAGGTAGGATACACCCAAGAGAGAGAAGGAAGGGAGCATGTTATCACAAGGATTTAGCCCCCAATCAAGGTATAAACCCAAGGATAATGAACACAAAACATGAGGTAGTGTCACTTTCCTCGGGGTCAGTATGCTGTATGATAACTCATGTATATCATGTATGTATATGCATATAATAATATTCATTCCCCAAAGAAGGACACTACCTTGTAAGAAAGGGTAAAGATGATGCCTTTCGAGTCAACATGAAAGAGACCAAGAGAAGAATGCTTTGCATCGTCCCCAAGTAGACATTAAGGGAACCATAGAAGAACATGGATACACATAGAAGAATGGTCACAAAGAGAAAGAAAGGAGAGAGAGAGAGAGAGAGAGATCTACAGTGTTAGTCTCGCTAATCTAGCATGACATATGCCTCCCGATCTTGCTGATCACTATTTCGGGAAGGCGAGAAACATGCCAGAGGAGCGACATCGAGCACAATAGATGGAGCTATCACAAGATCCAAACAAGGACTATGCTCATGTTGTAAGTAACTTTGTTCAATTCTAGGAGATAGGATTAGGTTTTGTGAAAACTCATTCGATAAATGCTTGTCTATGTCAACATATTCATACTCACTATCAGAAGCATTACGAGTTGTATTGCCATTATGAATAACATTTTCACCCATTTCTTCATCAAAGTTTAGAGAAAGAGGAGCAAGAACATGAATATGAGTAAAACCATCACATGTTTTGTGCAACTTATGATTTGGAGATATTGGTTGAACATCTGTCTTAGAAGAAAAATGAATCATGTCAACTATTGGAGTCTGAGGAGATTGAGTATTTTGAGGGATAGCTTCATGAGCTCAGACATGGCATTGTCGTCAGCGTTCTCTCGCACAATGATTTCGATGAGTCTTAGTGGAATGCCAAGAAGAAGGAGGAACATTTGAAAAAATAGGAACGTTTCTCTCCTTGATAGTTGAAGGTTTAGGTTGAGGTCTTTTAGGTTGAACAAGAGGAGAAGCATGCCTCTTCTCTCGATAAGAGGAAAGAGGTGGAACTATGCCATAGAAAGGAGGAATATTAGGTGTAGGAAGGAGACCAGGTCCATCATGAGGAGGAGGTATAGGTGTAACCTTAGGAGGAATATTGTTGTTCTCCTTAAGAGAAGGTAAAGTCACATCCATGGGGGTAGGTGGACAATCTTCCTTAGGAGGGAGATTAGTTCTATCTGAGAGAGGAAAAAAATCACCTTGAAGAATAATAGGAATGTCAAGTGTTGGCGATCTAGGTTGACTTAAGGATAATATCATATTGTTCTTCCATTTTTGATAAGATTGAAAAAGAGCATCGCTCCTTGATGGAAGAGATTGAAATTGTTTAGGCCAAAAGAGATCAATAGGAACACTGAGGCTTCTTTCGGATGGACGAAATAAGCTATGGTTCATGGTTATGATTTCTCCATTGTGAGGAAATTTGAGATACTTATGGATTGGAGAAGCAATAGCCTTCATGGAAGATAGCCAAGGATAGCCCAACTTCACATGGAATTTCTCAGAAGATGGTATGATAACAAAGTCAACATCCATGGATTTAGTATGAACTTCAACAAGAAGGGTGATAGAGCCAATAGTAGGGCAAGAGATGCCATAAAATAACTTCACAACCACATTAGAAGCATCATAGATTGGTTTATCCAATCTTAAAGTGAAAAGATACTCTTCAGTTATGATATTAACCATGCAAGAGGGATCAATTAGGGCACCATGGCAAGGGATATCCTTAACTTTCACAACTATGTATAAAGGGCCATCGGGTTCTCTAATGGTCTCACTAGGGTCAAATCTAATACAAGGATCCTTAGGGGAATCTTGTGTTTCTACCATATTAACCAAGTTTGGAGCTATAGAGGTGAATTCTTCAGAAGAGAGAGAATTAGGCACAATCTCAATAATGTTAGAGGTACGAGAAGGCAATGGATTAGTGAAAATCTTAAGATTTTGATTAGGAGGAGCAACTAATTTATTCCCTTTATCATTCACACCTTCCACATATATAGTATTATTATCAAGAAAGTCTTGAACCTTATTTTTCAATGCAAAACATTTCTCAGTATCATGACCTGGTTGACGATGAAATTGGAAAAAAGAATTGTTATCAAAATAAGGAGATGCAAGTTTGGAAGGATCAATTTGTTTTATAGGAGGAAGTTTGATACCATTTCTGTGCAACAACTGAGACATAATACTATGTAAAGATTCATTCAAAGGAGTAAATTATCTTTCTCTTTGGAAAAATTTAGAAATAGAAGGCACACCTATTGTAGCATTCACATGGTTGTTGTTGATTGGATCATTGAACTTGATGAATCTTTTTGTTAGTTTGAACTTCGCAAACGGTTGTTGAACATTGTTCCCCTTATCACTCAGAGCCATAGGAGTGCATTGCTCCATTTGACTCACAACCAGTTTATAATTGTGGAGTGTTGTGCACAACTGCGGAAAGGAAGTAAACTCAGACAAAAGAAGCTTTTCCTTGATATCTTTTTGTAAATGAGAAATGAAAATTCTTTGAATATCATTATCAGGTAGATGAAAATAAATTTGAGCACACAAATGCTTATATCTACCAATGAAATCAATCACTTTTTCTTTAACACCTTGTTGACAATGCATTAAATCAGTCAAAGTGATTTTAGGACCAATGTTGTTCTGAAATTGTTGGATGAAAGCATTTTCTAGTTGTTGAAAGGAAGTGATAGAATAAGAAGGCATAGAGCAATATCATTGTAAGGCCTTATCTCTTAGTGTTCTTGTAAACAGTTTTGCAAGCAATCATTGATCATAAGTAAAATTAGTACACAAGGTTTGAAATGTTTTGAGATGCGTAAGAGGATCACCTTTTCCATTATAGAGTTCCAATTGAGGGATATCAACATGTTTAGGTGGCATGAATTTAACAATATCAAGAGAAAGTGGGCTCACAACATCAAAGGTGGGAACACTAAACTTGGATTGACTCATGGAAGCAATTGGTTGTTGTAAGGAAGACACAGTTTGGGCAAGATTGTTAATTGTCATTTCGGTAGAAGAATTCCTGTTAGACATAGGTGATTGAGAAGGTGGTGTGTTTTAATTGAAAGAAGGCATGGACTGAAAATAATGTGGTGGGAGATTATGATAAGTAGGCATTGGTGATGACTGGGTAGGAAAAGGGACACTTAAAGGAGGAATAAAGTTTTTGAAAGAATTGCCCCCTTGTGTCACACTGATTGGTTGAGGAATAGTAGGAATATTCATGGAAGTCATAGGTAACGATGGAGGATTAAATGAAGAAGAGGGATTTCCCTTATGACCAATTGTTGTAGGAATGACATTTTGAGTTGAAGTGGCCATGATGTTAGATGTGAAAGTAGGAATGGTAGTCATTGGAGTAGTCAAAGAAGTAGAAGAATTGACTTGTCTTGAAGGTTGTGAGTAATCTAGGGTTTCGGCACAACTCTTGATAGGCATGACATTAGAATCAACAATATGTGCAATGCCACACAATATATCTATTCCATTCTTATCGCTTTGAAGCATGCGCCTAAGACCTTCAATTAATGAAAGAGCTTCACTATTAGGGTATTCTTGGGACATCCATTGTTGAAAGCTGTCAAATTGATTGTCCAATGTGGAAAGTTGATATAAAGAAACCCTAGTTAAATCTTCTTCTTCATCATGGGATTCATGAATGGGGTGAATAGGCACATGATTAGGATGGTAAGAATTAGCATGATCCTCACTAAAGAAGTCACCCAAATATCTCCTCGTTAATTAAACCTTGGGAGCCCTTATTTCTAATGCTTCGTCTAACGAGGATAGGATAGGTAGGACTAATAGTGGTAAAACTCATGCACTAGAGGGAAAATTAAAATTTTGAATTGTGAAACAAAGCTTACAAAATTGAGTAATGCAAAATTCAAGAAAATAATGATTACATAATTTGAACTTTGTTGGGAGAAAGGGAATGACACAATTTCCAAAAATGAAAGGAAACTGAAATTTTAAAATTAGGGCCAAGGGAATATCACTTAATTTTAAAATTAGAATTTTTAAAATTAGGGCAGACTATAATTAACCTCTTAATTTTGAAAAAAATTCTTGAAATTTGAAATGTTGAATTTTGAAGGTATTTCCGATTCTAGAGGGATCAAAAATCGATAAAATCAGCCAATCTTCCGAATTTAGGCTAGTTAATACAGTCATAACAGTCTCTCAAAATTTCAGGAAAAATGTAGAGGACTATGGCAGGAACGCACATGGTCCTACCAACTTTTTTCGAAATTTTCAGGGATGGATATTATGATGATTTTAAAGCTAACCCCAGAACATTGGCGACTTTAACGATCTCTAGATGGGTAAAATGAAGGCACAAATGTGAAAATAGGACCATATTAGGGTTTTGAAGATAAAGAGGAATTGAATTGCATTTCTGAAAAGGGTCAAACCTAATGGATAGGGACACCTTGGGAAATGTTTAGAAATTTGAATGTAAATGAAATTGATTTGAAATTCACACAAAATCCAATTAATTTTAAAAATTAGGGTTTGATGACCTAACCACTTAATTTTGAAATTTGAATATTTGGAAAAAGGGGAGAAATTGAAAATTTGAATTATAGGATTACAGACAAATCTGAAAACAATTAAAAATCTGAAAATTAAATGGAAATCCAATTTTTACACAAGTTCAAGATGATTTTTTGAAAATTAGGGTTTTGACAAGTAACCTCTTAATTTTGCAAATTTTAATAGCAAATTGAACAAGACAATGAGGAAATTGAATTTGTCAATCAAAACAATTTTTCAGATCTAAGATAGCCACAAGCAATTTTTACACATCACAAGTTCAATTTTAATTTTAAAAACTAGGGTTTTTAATGATTTAACCACTAAGTTTGCAAAAAGTTGAAACTTGTAAATGAAAAATATGCAATGTTGTTCAAAGGAAAGCATGAAAGATGTCAGGTCCACCAAAAGTAATGGTGGGAAAATGGTGAATGATAGATCAAGAAGGGAACTACCCTTTCTCTCAAAGAGAGATGAGAGTTTCGCTATCAATTACCATTCAAGCACTTTTCACCATGTTACATTAGAAAGAGGAGAGAATAACTCACTAGATTCAATCTCTCGACACGAAGATGGTAGATTGAATTTTGAATGAATTGGGAATGCTAAGTTGATCTCCTCTTTCTTGTTTGATTTGGGAAGGAATTGATTGGATTATGTAGTGCAAAAGTGACAAAGAACTGATTATAACTTGAGATCAGAATATGGGATGAAGTTGTGCACTTGGATTTGGTAGTAAAATATCAAGACGAAGTCGCCGTGCGAATTTGAGGAAAAGTTGCTAGGACCGTGGTGGGAATGTACACGGTCCTTTGAAAAATCTACGAAACGAAAAGGATTTTTCTGCCTCTGTAAATGAAGCTCGAATCCGAAAGTACAACTGTGCACCTGCAACCTACACACAGAAAAGAGAGGAAAATGGGTTGGGATTGGGGTTTTCCTTTAGGTCAAACCCCAGTTTTGGAATTAACCAAGTAATGAAAGAAAATACTTGCAAGTAGATGTAAATGAAAGACTGAATTGTAAATCACTTCAAGGGAGGTTGTAGTACCATTGTTGATAGAAATGCTTGTGTGGAATTGTATGTTGAAAGAAATCTCCTCTTCAATAGTTGAATCCTTTACTTGAATGCAAAACCTAGCCTTGAAGGGAGACTTGAGAATTCTCAATGCTGGAAAAGAATGCTTCAATGCTTGATCGATTGTGCACACTTGAATCTCTCCAACTTCACCTTATCAAATTTAAACTTATCCAAATTATTGAACTTATGCAAATGAGAGGACAAATACCCCTTTAATACATGTTAGTGGATTCAATTTTTGTCACGGGCCGACATCTGGGGAGTTTTCCCACCCAATGCACAACCAACAATGCAACCCTAGGAAGAGTCTTGCCACAAAATAGGGCAGGGACAAGGGCACCACGCCCCTATCCTGGGAGGAAAAGGGTGCCATGCCCCTATCCAAGGGGGACAGTGGTGCCACACCCCTATCCTACCCCTTTCTCTAGGGCAGAGTGCAGACGAGGTGATGCAGAGGCCAAGGAAGAAGCTGTTTCCACAAGCTAAGAAATATTTGATCTTCGATCTAGATGGAGGATTCGAATTCACATGCGTGAGGACCCTAATGCAGTTGAAAATTGTTAGGGTCATAGTTTTATGACACTAAAGACATTATATGCCTTTAGGAGGTCAAAGTGTCACATTTTTTTTCTTTTTATGATTTCTAATGACATCTAAACATCCATTTTTTCTTTGTATTAATTATGAAGCTAACCTTCATGGATTTGTCACTTTTCTCTCACCTATGTTGCATTAGCTTTTAGTTAATAATGAGTGTAATCCCACTAACCAAGTAGTGTGGGTTGTTTTGAATGTTAATAATCACTTATTTGGCATGATTAATATTTAGGCTTTCAATGATGCTATTGAAAAATCTTCTTTCTAGCACTGGCTCAGCAATTTAGTCTCAAGGAGCACTTGGATTTTGTTCAAGGAATTCAACATGATCAAAGATGCCACATGATATATGTAGAATTTTGTCGATGTGCTAGGTAGCTTCTGAGAGGGAGGATTGTTTTTTTATGCATAATAAATTGGCTCTTTTTACCCCAACTCAAATGACTATGATGACCATACATCTTCATTCATGTAGAGCATCTTGCAATATGAGTTTCATAAAGTCTTAAAATAGCTTTATCATGCCATGATTTTAACACACTCTTTTATTTCCGTTAGCTTCCATTGTTTACATTTCAAATTATTAATACATGTCTTATTTGACCACTTTCCTATATGATTTTACATATAGTGATGGATTTTAGCTCCAAACTTTATGAAGAGTTAATTCTTCCTTAACACCTCTCTACTCAACCACAAGGCTTGGACAACACATATTTAATGTTTCTAGGCTTTAGAGACACATACTTTACAATTCATTGTGTGGATTGATTGGTGCAATGATGACATAACTCATATGTTTCGATTTCTTCATATCTTCAAGTTAGAGTTGGCTCATTCTAATTGTCACTCATATGAGGTCACAACCTAGGAACTTTGCCTCACCATTGTTACCCTAGAATCTTAACCATTTGATTCCACTAGCCAACATTACTTGGCTAGGTTGTGACAATAAAAAAAAATTATGGATGAGCTTATTACTCCTATGGTGCCCAAATCAAGGGTAAGATGAATTGGCTTAAAATTGGAGATAAGGTGTCAAAATAATTCTTTCAAAACTTGCATGGTGGTTATTCTTTTCATACCATCAAGAGAATTCATGAAGCAAATCAATTTCTTCATTAGTTGTCATATATACTTAAGTAATTTTTCTATCACTATGAGAAAGTGTTTTTGTCTAGGAATACACCCATGTACTTGACAACATACTTTGTAGAAATATCTTGAGGCTATTCATTGCCAACTTTTGAATGGTCAACAAATTCTTTGTGACCATTTTCTTTCACAATGTGACTATGATGAGGTAGAGTTCTCTATGATTAATTTGACTTGAAATGTTTAGCCTTGATGATGTCTCATGTGATTTTAAAAAAAAAAATTGTAATATGGTTCGTAGTGACCTGAACAATATGTATCTTGAAGCCATACAAACTAGGTGATTAGGTAATATCATAGCTAAAGAAATATTAAATATAGAAATGTGGGAGAATAATGTAGTCGTCACTAGCCCAAGAATGTAAAATAGGAACCATTTTCACCATATTTTATTGGGGAATAACCAATTAAGCTCAACTTTAGTCCTATAGAAGAGTTGAGCACTATGTTTTTTTTCCCTTTTGATTTGTGATTGATTATATATGATGCAAATAATAAATTATGCAAGAACAAAGTAAAATTCTATGAAATTAAAAATATTTAACATAAATAGACAGAAATAGATAAGAAAGCTAACATAGAAGTACAAATCTAGTAATTGAATGTAGGAAGAAACTTGTGTTTGGAATCTAGGCTTAAAATAGTTAGACTATGGAACTGGAACTAGGTGCCTTAGTCTAGATATGCATCCTGCAAGGAGAGGCTTTGGATCTCAATTCGGGAGGTTATATAGCTTGTTATCTCAAAAAATAAGCCAAAAAGCATCAAACTATGGAGCTAACTAGATTAGTCCTAAGGTTTTTGCCAGTTAAAATTGTAGAACTGCATGTGTCTCAGTTTGTTAAGAATCGGATCTATAACTTGCACACAGAGAAGACGAAAAATATTGTATTGTAATTTAATATTTTTTCTAAGTCAAACCTAAGGTGTTAATTAACCTCCGCTACAACATCAATGGATTAAAGACAACTTACCATCAGTATGACAGAGGCTGAAAACCTTCAGGAAATGATTGAATCGATAAATGTGACCTTTATGTGAAACTCCTTTCCTTGAAGTCTCACACAAATTTTGATATTTCTTCATAGGAGTTAATGCATGCCTTCATTCATGGAGTAACACTTAACTTGATCATGATTCTTGAGCTTGAATGCTTGAATTCATGACTTCATATTTCTCCTCAAACATGTTGAATATGGCTGATTAAATGCTCAATTGGAGTTATAGGAATTGAAATTTGAAATATGCAAGTGTTCAAATGAGAGAGGGAGTTGTATTAATACACAAATTACACCTTTTTATCTTTAAGTTTTGAAGAAGGCTGATATCAACATGCACTCTCCTACTCCATATTTTCTCAAACATTAAGGATTCAAATTTGGGCCCGAATTGACTAGAGTATGTCACTATATACCATATTCTAAGAGTTATATGGTACTAGGCACCATAGTCCTGGTATTTTGAGCCAAAATCAAGGTTAGTGAGCTCATGATTGTGTTGGGCTTCCAACTATGGCCATGGGATGAGCACAATTAGTCATGAATGAATGACACGAGGAATAACCACTAAAGTGATCCACAAATGAGAGTGAATTTTTAGAGGGATACAATTAATGATTCTAGATTTAGTCCCCACTTTACTGAGAGTATGATCTTACACTTATACTCTCCACAATATATAAGATGGAGTAAACAAAATTTCACCAAGACAGTAAAGAAATAAGAAAACACCAAACCCACAATATTTAGGATCTTATCAATCTAAAATATCAAGATAAAAGGAGCAACTTGATCAACATAGTTTACACATACACATGGAGGATGCGAGAACAAAGATAGGTATGGCATTGTAGGGCTAGTAAGGGATGCTTACTAGGAGTCATAATAGAAGGAGACATGGAATCTAGGTCTAGTAAGGAATGCTTACTAGGAGTCATATTAAGAGATTCAAATAGGTCTAGAAAGATGTGTTATGCTATTTGACTCTTTTTATAGAATATTATAAAGAAAAATCTATGTTTGCTAGATAATTTGAGAAACAATGCAACTACAAAACGATTTTTGTAGTGTGCACCAAAGAAATCATTGTGTGAGATCAAATTTTACAAACCAAAATTATGGTGTGTACACAAAGCATAATATATAGAAAAGTGTAGGCCCTCATGTTAAAGTGATTGTGTACACCTTACCAAGAGCAATTTTTGTAAGGTAGAATACATGCATCTGAAAGAGAAGTACATCACCATAGAGAAATACCCTCAAACATAGGCGCAAATCAAAGGCAATGGTCATAAGACACAAAAGACCACATAGTGGATCAACTAGATCTAGGGTTAGCATGTGCATCAAATAAATCATATATATCAAGTATGATTGTTTTGAATTGACCACATTCCCCAAAGGTAGTGGAACTACAAGCATAATAGAAGAAGAGAACATATGATGAACAAAATTATATTTGGGTCAACATGGAGGAGGCCAAAAAGATCTCAACACTTTTCATTATCCCCAAGTAAAAAACACAAGAGCACATTTATGACAAGAAAACATTTATGACTTAACATGTATATGACATAGAGAATAATGAGATGCAAATAGAGGAATTTAATGATAGGTTCAATCCCTTTGCATCCTTATTTTAATGGAGCAATCAAGGGTCATCCAAAGAGAGCTTAATAATTAATAATACTATGACATTTTAAGATGATGCATCTAGTAGCTCCCCTTCTCTCAAGAAAAAAATTTGTGAAGATGAAAACAATGAAAACTAATCTATAGAATGCCTAAAGATGGATTCCTCAATAAGAATTGTAAGGCATAAAGAAGGAGATGCCATTATGTTCTCCCTGGGTCTCAAGAAAATAAGGTTAGGAGAAAATGATCCTGGTATTTAAAAAAAAAAAACTACTTTAGAACACTTTTTAAAACCATTCTAATATGGTTGGTTGTTTATCTGAAATTTTTAGTGTATACTCTATTTTTTTTTCTCTCACTACAAAATTGAAGTTGTTTGTATTAGATGTACTCACTATTTCTATTTTGGGTTGTTCGTTATTGTCCTTCTCTTCTTAACACTATATCGTTGAACACACCTATAAGGTGGTGAAAATTAAGGTTTTTCAGTGCCGCTAAGGTAATAAAACCACTAATTTTTCTTAGGGACCAATTAAATTAGGGAAAGATAAAAAAAATTGATAGATCTAAACCTAATAGACCTAGATTCTGATCAAATTTCAGGGGTATTATTTGTGCCTTTTCTTTCCCTTGAGTTGAATTGGTTTGAATTTGTGGAAGATGCTAAAATTAGAGTAAATATGTATAAATTGAAGCAATTATACATAAACAACAAGCTACAGTGACCAAATAAAGCCATGAACATCGATATGAGAAATATGTGAACATTCAGATTTGTTTGCAAAAGGTCAACCTGAATTGTTAGGACCATAATGTTTGTTTCTCTAGCCCTCTAAACTGTCATCCAAAAGGAAATTTGTTACTCTCTACGAATAATGTTGATCTTGAAAATTATAGCTTTGTACCTGTTCCTGTACATAGTAGAGAAGGGAAAAAGGTTGGGAATAGAGGTTTGCCTAGTTTAGGAATTAACCTTGAATGAATAACTATAAATACTGAAATAAATAATGGAAAGGTATACCTTAGTTTTGCAATTGTTGATGATGATGCTTTGCTTCTTGAATGCATTCACATATGTTGTATTAAATGACATGAACATGACAAAAACCTAATCACACACACATGTGTGCATGTGAATGATGTAATTTAGCTCCACAATGGTTGAATGAAGAACATACAATCTTGAAGATCTTTGAAAATGCTTGACAATAAATGCTTGACAATAAATTCTTGACAATAAATGCTTCACGAATGCAAGTAATTGATTTCTTGAGGATCATGATTTAGGATGGATGGATAACTGAAATTAGATTGATCAAATGTCATTATATAGAGGTATCTAGGTCATTTACTGATTAGGCTAACCTCCATGTTCAATCATGCGGAGCCACAAAATTGAAATCATATTAGAGAGATAGGATCCTTGCCCCATTTCAAAATTGGGCCCAACTAAGAGAGACCAGGGCGCAAGGTGCTCTGGTCTAGAACCATGGCATGGGTACCCTAGTCCTTCTCAGCATAGGACCAGAATTAAGCCTTAGGGAGAAGGACACCCCTCTAGGAAGTCCATCAGTGGGTGTACATGGCATCAAAACTAGAGATTGGGCACAAAACAGACCTAGATAGTCTAGATAAGAGGAGACACGATAAAGTAGGGGCACAAACATGAGGTGTAAATTGGCCTAGTGACAATTTATAATTCTACATTTAGCCCCCACTTTAATGGGAGAATGAGCCTATGCAAATCCTCACAATAAAGTAGATGGGAGAGAAAGGAGATACTAGGAGCACAATCACATGGAGTATAAGACATCATTAATTTTGAGGAACCAAACCCCCAATATTAAGATCTTAACTCACAATATTGTATGCACGAGTACACAAAACAAGGAGAAAACAAAGAGGCAAACAAACATAAACAAAGATACACAGGAAAAGACACAGAACAAAAAAGATAAAGAGGAAAAACAAGACCTCAAGTGAACTAGCCAAAGAGACCTTGATATCAAAATGGCTCAACCACTACTACCACTCTTGAAAACACCATGTCAAGAACACAAGTGATCACATAAAAAAGAGCACATATCATCCACATGAACTACAAATAACAAAGCTATGAGCTCATGAGAAGAAAAGAGAGAAGCATGGATACACATTCTTGATGTGTTTTTCTGGGTGATCCATTTTGGGGAGTAGAGTAGGAATTGTCTAGCTATGTTTTCTAGTTCCACTTACCCTCGTGCATGTGTTCAAGTGATATCCAATTTTAGGTGTTAAGCATCCTGTATAAGAGTTTGTTTTCTTTGGTTTCAATCATGCAATAACTTGTGTGTGACATGAATTGAAAATGCAAAGGTGTCCGGTTTTGGGAACATCTCATTTATGTTTGGTCTAGTTTTAAGAATGTGTAACCCCCTTTAAGACAAATATATGCCTGGTTTTGAGGCATCCCATGTAAGAGTTTGTTTTCTTTGGTTTCAGGAATATGCACCCCATATAAGACATATATCAATGTTGCGCCTGGTTTTGGGCATGAAGCATCTTATGTAAGAGTTTGTTTTCTTTGGTTTCAAGAATGAATAACCCATTTAAGAAATGTAAAAATATAGTACAATATAGTACAAATAGGGCAATATGTATGCCCCCCTTAAGATGTCAACATAGCCCTATGTTGATGTCTTAAGGAATATAGAAACAAGGATACCCACCTTCAACACCAAGGATATATCCTTTTAGGCAACAATGTTCATAAATCCAAGATAAAGAGGCAATACTCTTACAAGTGTATTAGGTTGTTGAAAGTATAGCCAAGATCTAGAGCACAGTGAATAGAACAAAAGGGAGACAAGATATTGATAAGAATAAACTGTGTTCTAATCAAGATGAAAAAAAATATCAACTAGATCATTACATACAATGTAAGATGGGCCTACTTATAAAAGAAAGGTCATATGGATATGTGAGAACACAATCATCACATGTGGCTCAATGAGAAACAAGGGTAGGTGAGGGTAGGTAGGAGTAGGTAGGAGAAATAATAAAATATTCCATAATAGGTGGATCACCCATTGAAGGTGGAATATAACAACAAGAAAAGACCACAAAAGGTGGAATTTATCCTACCTGCATCATCCCTATGTGCACACTTTCCTAAGTGTCTCATATCCATGTTGGAAACAACAATGAGAGAAAACTAAGAGGGGGGGTAAATCAGTTTTCTACCGGATCTTAAAACTCAACCACAAATACAAATCTGATAAACTGCAGCAACAAAAAAGATAAGAAAATTGATATCATAACACACAACACCAAGCTTTTGATGTGGAAAACCCGGTTAAGAGAAAAACCATGGTGGGAACCTACCCACAATAGGATGATACTCTGCAGTAGTATGTGAAAATATTACAATGGGGAATGCACCGACATTCAAGCACACTGCCTAGAGATTACAACTCAAGATACAATAACCTAGAAGGCTACAACCTTCAGGGAAGTCTCACTGACTTACAACAAGATTATGACTACAATCTGGAAGGAATGAACTATTGATGCAGGAGCATCCCTAGTTCACAACAATCTTGCATCAACCAAAAACATTTTCTTTTCTGGTTTGTTTTTTGTTTGCAGATTAAGTTTTCCTTTCTGTATGTCTCGGTTTTGGCTCACCAAATTTTGTGGAGTTGGATTCTACTTGAAGGCTTGATCATCTTTCTTGCTTTCAAACCGCATCTCTTTTGGATCACTTTCTAGCAAGATATCGCTACTGGTTTTCATGACAGTTTCTTGTTACCGGTTGCCTGAGACCTATTCTGGTGATCTACTGGAACCCTTTTCGAAGCTTGCAAAGACTTGGATGTTGATCTCGATGTTTCTTGGTGGGTGGCCGACCTTCTACGTTTCACTCTTTGGATTTTTTAGAGGAATCTCTTGGCAGAGGTTGACCTTGTTCGTTTTTGTACGTTAGGTCTTATTCTTCGGGTTTTGATCCCTTTTGGGATGACTGGATCCTTTGGATCGATATATATATATATATATATTTATAATCATGCTTTAGAATGTAAGAAATCAGATAATTAAGAAGTATCAGATAGCTAGACTATGCCTAGAAGATAGATCTTTTCGATTCAAGGTCCCGATGTGACCTACTCTACTAGGCCTATGTGTTGGTATGTTGTAATTCAGTTGTTACCGGTTGGATGTAATCAAATTTCATGCAATAAAACTACATTGCCTCCATCATATTTATGTGTTTCTATTGTGTTTACTCTTACTGACCGGTTTGGACTGATCTCCTCGAGGTCCCTCCTCACCGGTGATTGCTTCAAGTGGTATCAGAGCGAAGTTTCATTCTAGAGGTTGTGTGTCTTGAAATTTTGTTGTAGGGTGGCGGATTGTAGATCCGACCTGCAATTGTAGAGGACTAGTGTGGATCAATGGTGCGAAGAGGAACTAGGAATGGTGGAGCGCATGGGAATGCAGACCCTCTAGTAATGGAGATGTTGCAAAGAATAGCAACCCAGTTAGAAGTCGTAGAGACAACTCAAAGAAGAGGCCGACACATTGAGGATGTGAGCGAAGATGAAGAAGAAGAAGCCCTAATAGAACAAGTGAACCTACCGGCAGTTGATCCGGAGGAGGAAAGGTTTTAAAGGTTTTTGAGTAGGGCGAACACTAAACCTTATTTTACCCCACTGGAATATGATGGAAAGTTAGATTCAGATGAATTGATGGATTGGATCTCAAAGATGGAGAAGTATTTTGATTTTGAAAACACTACAGAAGAGAGGAAGGTAAAATATGCCTATACCCAGTTGAAAGGTCATGCATCTCTTTGGTGGGAGCACTTGCAAGTTGATAGACAAAGAAGAGGCAAAGAAAAGATTAAGACATGGAATAGGATGATTTCTAAGTTAAAATCAAAGTTTGTCTCGACAAATTATCAAGTAGATTTGTTCCGGAAGTTGCAGAATCTGAGACAGAAGGAATCTAGTGTGAAGAAGTACACCGAAGTATTTTACAAGTTGAACATCAGATCCAGACATGTTGATGATGAAGTTGAAATCAAATTGGAGAGTGTTGAAGAGGCTTACCAATATCCAATAAAGAATGGAGAGAAACTGAGCAAAAGGCATGAGCAGAGACAGAGAGGTAGAGGTGGAAGGTTTACTCGAGGAAGATTCCAAGGAGGGAAAGGATATACTGGAGGAAGAGGAACCAATACCAATCAAAAAAAGGATAAGGAAGTGAGCAAGGAAGGTAATTCATACCAAAAGGATGATATAAATTTCTACCAGAGGAGATAACAAGATGGTTATCAGAATGAGAACTTTGGAAGACAAGAAAAAAGGGCATTCACAGGAACCTACTTCAAATACGGAGGAGAAGGACACTGTGCATTTGAATGTAAGAAGACAGAGGCTAATGAAAGAGAAGAAGTGGTGGAAGAGAACCCGACCAGATCAGACAATAAACTGAAAGATGGAGAACTATTGATGATTAGGAGAGCTTTGTGTTATATCGGAGGAGATGAATAACCCTTACAGAGGAATAACCTGTTCAAGACCAGATGTAAGGTATCTGGTAAGTGTTGTAAAGTTGAAATTGATAGTGGTAGTTCAGATAATCTTGTTTCAAAAGAGGTGGTGAATAAGTTGAAATTGAAGAGATAGAAACACCCTAAGCCTTATCACATAGCATGGATTTAGGATGAACATAAGTTGTTAGTAAGTGAAAAGTGCTTGGTCAAATTAAAATTCAGAATTATCATGATGAATTTTTGTGTAATATTATGCCTATGGATATTTGTCATCTTTTGTTGGGAAGACCTTGGCAGTTTGATAGACAGGCAATACATGATGGGAGGAAGAATACATAGACTATTGTGGCCAATGGGATGAAGAAAAACTTGTTGCCTTTGGAGGAACCTTTGAAGAATGAAGTCTGTACAAATACCAAAATCTCTCTAGTAGAAGGAAGGAAGTTCATGGATGGAGTGAGACATGAGAACATGTGTTTTGCCTTAATTCTTAAGAAGACCGAGAGACCTAAATCGGAAGGAGAACACCTGAAAGAGATAAGAGATTTGATGACAGAGTATGAGGACATCATTTTAGATAATGTACCTAACGGATTGCCACATGTTAGAAGTATTAGTCATTGCATGGATCTAGTTCCCAGAGCAAGTTTTCCTAACAAAGCTGCACACCGGTTGACAATGATAGAGAATGAAGAACTAAATAGACAAGTGCAGGAGTTGTTGAAGAAAGGTTTGATCAGGGAGAGTCTAAGCCCTTGTGCAGTGCCATCAGTATTAGCACTTAAGAAAAGTGGAGAATGGACGATGTGTACCGATTCAAGAGCAATATACAAGATCACAGTGAAATATCGATTTCCTTTGCCTAGGATGGACGACGTAATAGACTGTTTGAGTGGAGAAAATTAGTTTACAAAGAAAGATTTAAAGAGTGGATATCATCAGATCAGGAACAGAGAAGGTGATGAGTGGAAGACAACATTTAAGACAATTGAAAGATTATATGAATGGTTCGTGATGTCGTTTGGATTGACTAATGCACCGAGTACTTTCATGAGGCTGATGAATGAGGTATTGAAGAAATTATTGGGTAAGTTTGTTATTGTGTATTTGGATGACATTCTGATTTTCAGTAAGACAAAAGAGGAGCATTTTTTGCAGTTAAGAGAATTTTTGCAAAGGTTGAGAGAAGAGAAGTTGTTGATCTATATCAAGAAGTGCACTTTCATGAACGATGAGTTAGTCTATTTAGGATTTGTGATATTTGAGGATGGTTTGAAGATGGACCCTGATAAAGTGAAAGCCATTGTTGAGTGGCCTACACCAGAAAGAATTGGAGAGGTAAGATCATTTCATGGATTGGCTAGTTTTTACCGGAAGTTTATCAAAAATTTCAGTTCAATTTGTAACCCTATGACTGAGACCATGATGGGAGATCAAAAGGAATTCAAGTAGACCACCAGAGAAAACAATTTTTTTGAATTGTTGAAACAAAAAGTGACTGAGCAACCTGCGTTGGCTTTACCATATTTCAATAAGGTATTTCAAGTGGATTGTGATGCAAGTGGAACAACAATAGGAGTAGTTTTGAGTCAAGAAGGGAGAGCAATAGCATATTTAAGTGAGAAATTGAATGATGCTTGGAAGAGATATTCAGTGTATGATTAGGAATTTTATGCCATACTTCAAGCCTTGAAGAAATGGAGACATTACTTGTTGCCTAAGAAGTTTGTGTTGTATACAGATCATCCATCTTTGTAGTATTTGAACAGTCAAAGTATTTTGAATCAGAGACATATGAGATGGGTAGATTTCTTGCAGAGTTACACCTTTGTGTTGAAGCATAGAAGTGGTAAATCTAACAAAGTTGTTGATGCATTAAATAGGAGAAGGACTTTGATGACATATATGAGAGTGACAGTATTAGGTTTTGAAGATTTGAAGACTTGGATTTTGCATAACCTTAGGAAGCATGTAGAGAACTAGTTATGGTTGATAGGAGCAAACGGTTGGATTATTTC
Source organism: Cryptomeria japonica (assembly GCF_030272615.1). Taxonomy (NCBI): domain Eukaryota; kingdom Viridiplantae; phylum Streptophyta; class Pinopsida; order Cupressales; family Cupressaceae; genus Cryptomeria; species Cryptomeria japonica. The sequence goes on along the minus strand of NC_081406.1, from coordinate 589,987,125 downwards.
ATTTAGGATGAGATGTTATTCAAGGGAGTTCAATTATGCATACCTAAGAGTTCCATGAGAGAGAACCTAATAAAAGAGAAGCATAGTGGAGGTTTAGCTAGACATTCTGGCATTGATAAAATAGTTGCATTGGTGAGTGAGAAATACTTTTGGCCCCAGATTCATAAGGATGTTAAGAGGTATGTGTAGAGTTGTAGATTTTGTTAAGTTGCAAAAGGTAGTAGTTACAATGTGGGACTTTATAAACCTTTGATAGTACCGGTAAGACCCTGGGATGATATAAGCATGGATTTTGTACTTGGATTACCCAAAAGACACCGAGAGGGAATGATTTTATATTTGTTGTAGTGGATAGATTTTCAAAGATGGCTCATTTCATACCTTGTAAGAATACATTAGATGCATTGCATGTAGTAGAGCTATTTTTCAAGGAAGTCGCAAGATTGCATGGATTACCTAAGAGCATAGTTTCAGATAGAGACAATAAGTTTGTTGATTATTTTTGGAGAACACTTTGGAAGAAGAGGAAGACAGATTTGAAGTTTAGTTCTACTTTTCATCCACAAACTGATGGACAGAAAGATGTAGTTAACTGGAGTTTGGAAAACCTAGTGAGATGTTTAGTGGGAGATAAAACTGGAAGTTGGGGTTTGATCCTTGCACAAGAAGAGTTTTCCTATAACAATTCAGTGAATATAAGTACCAGAAAAACACATTTTGAGATTGTTACCGAAGTGCATCCTACAAGAATAACAGAATTGAGAGACATTAGTAGTGAAGACCAGAAGAGTTCAGAAGTAGAATAATTTGCAGATCACATGGTAGCATTGCATATTCAGGTTAGACAAAATTTGGAAGACATGAATAGGAAATATAAGGAGAAGGTAGATAAGAAGAGGAGACATAAGGAGTTTGAAGTTGGCGATGAAGTGATGGTATATTTGAGAAAAGAGAGATTCCCGATTCGAACTTATAATAAGTTGCAAATGAAGAAGTTTGCACCGTGTAAGATCTTGAGGAAGTTCATTTCTGGAAATGCATATGAAATAGAGCTGCCGGATAATATAAGTATTTCACCTACATTCAACATTGCATATCTTCATGAGTACCATGAACTAGAATTTAGTGAAGATAATATTGCAGGCCTTGAGAGACAATTACCCCGAAAGGAACTAGATCAAATTGAAGAGCTTTTGGACAGTAGGATTGGGCGTAGTACCCAAAACAATCAGTACAAAGAATATCTTGTCAAGTGGAGGAGAAGACCAATTGAAGATTCATCTTGAATTTCTTAGGAAGAGGTAGCCCGCCTTTGTTTCCCTCTGACCCCAGCAAAGTGAGAGGATCACTTTTTCATTAACCCCAGATATCTGATGTAGGAGCATCCCCGGTTCACAACAATCTTGCATCAACCAAAAACATTTTCTTTTTTGTTTGCAGTTTCAGTTTTCCTTTCTGTATGTCCTAGTTTTGGCTCACCAGATCTTGTGGAGTTGGATTCTACTTGAAGACTTGATCATCTTTCTTTCTTTCAAACCACATCTCTTTTGGATCACTTTCTGACAAGATATCGCTATCACTTTTCATGACAATTTCTTGTTGCTGGTTCCTTTGTTACCGGTTTCCTGAGACCTATTTTGGTGATCTACCAGAACCCTTTCCAAAGCTTGCGGAGCCTTGGATGTTGATCTCAATATTTCTTGGCATGTGGTCGACCTTGTTCACTTTTGCACGTTAGGTCTTGTTCTTTGGGTTTTGATCCCTTTTGGTACGACTGAATCCTTTGGATCAATATATATATTTGTAATCATGCTTTACAATGTAAGCAATCAGAGAATTAAGAAGTATCAGATAGCTAGACTGTACCTAAACGATAGATATTTTCAATTGAAGGTCCCGGTGTGACCTATTCTACTAGGCCTATGTACTGATATGTTGTAACCGGTTGTTACCAGTTGGATGTAAGCAATTTTTATGCAATAAAACTATTTGTTCTGCATTGCCTCCATATTATTTGTGTGTTTCCAATGTGGTTACTCTTGTTGACCAGTTTAGACTAATCTCCTTGAGGTCCCTCCTCACTGGTGACTTCTTTAACTACAATAATAGCATCTGCAAATGCCTGATGACAGTTCTAGTCAAGCACAATTGTCTACTCTACACCAATCTTTTCTCAACACACCACATCGAAAGATGAATCCTTTTAATCACACATATACCACTCTCTGATAATGTATACACAATCTCGATACATAAATTACATGAATAAATCACCTATTTATACTATTCATCAACCTTGACAACAAGGTCGACTAAACCCTCAACTCACAATTACAAAATTACATTATACGATACAAAGATCAACCACCAAACCAATATAATGATATACATGATATAACATGAACCTAAATCAAATTTTCAAATGTTCATCACCACCGGTAATCACGCCAAGATCAATCGCAACACGCTAGACCACTAGGAAAACCACATAACATGAAGAACATCACCGGTTTAACAAAATTACCAAGAACTTTCACAATGATCAATATGGATCATAAAACAAATAGGACACAATTAGGAAATACCAACAAGTACGTTAGAGTCAGCAGTAACAGTTGTACCAACACCACTTATCAAATCTTCATCGATCAACATCTGAAACTCAAGAGTACTCAAACAACAACAATTGTCACAAAGAAAGATAACTTGCAGAGCACCAAATCACAAACCATCAGAAATGAAGATACACAAGATCATCCCAAACAATCTCCCAAGAACTCAGGTCAAGATCTAATCACATCGGAATATACTAGAGGAAATACTGAACTCTGCAAAGCACTAATCAAAAAAACAAATTGTAAACCAGATCATATGTTATGATTAATTAAGCTTTCTGGATTACCAAAACCAATACAGAAAGATATAATGATACTAGAAATACTCCATACACAAAACCATGATCCTAATAAACCAATCTGCAATCACCAGAGCAATAAATCATAGGAATATGTTGACATCAATGACAACAACATATCCTAGAAGCAACAATGTCCAACAATCCAAACTACTATGAAATGCATTATCTTAAGTCAACTTAAGTAAAGTGAGACATAATTTACACCAATAATAAGCAAGGATAAGATAGCTAAAAAAGAGATATCTTGCACCAAGTGTAAACAGGATCCTTGGAGGAGAAGAGATCTTTGCTCAAAAGATATGTACCTCCAAGAGGAGTTCTTCAAATTGGTAGCTAAGAATGGACACGTTATTCTACTCTTTTCACACTATCATAATCAAAAGGTGTCATAATAGTTATCCAATTTAGAGAATATTATTTAAGAGAAAAATATTCTCTTCTTTAGACAATAAATCTTTGTAACTAAAGGCTAGGCACCTGTATATTCAACCCAATTCAATTGAGCAGTGCTGACTATGTACCAACAATAACTTTGAGTGTTTGAGATTATCCTATCCTATATCCTTGCTTATCTCAAGTTATAATTTGATATTTGACAAGGACTCATTTGAAGAACCAAGTCTCTTTATATTTTAACCTAGCTACACTTAAGGTGGGGTGTGAGTGTATAAAATTTCTCTAGATAAGTTTTCTAGATATTGATATCTTTCAAGGATATGCAATCTTAGGTGTGCAATATCGCATGAGATCACATTACTATCTCCTAGATAGAACTTTATATTCTAATTGGTATTTCTCTCTACTATGTATTTATTTAACTATTATGGTTTTAATAAATCCATTGAGCTAATCTAGTTTATCTATTTATTTCATATTTTTTTTAAAAATTAAAATCTCTTAGCTCACTAGTTCTAGTCTTCTACTTTGAGATCTTGGTCATTCCTACAATTAAATTTTGGAAATATGACGGAATTGATTATGTGTTGCATTGATATTTTTTCACTGATGTCAACACTAGTTGTTATGGTTGGTTACCGATAGACAAGTTTCGGCTACTAGTAGAAGAACTAGTGTTACCGGTAAGGGTTTAAGGTTTTACTGGCAGAGCTTTTACTGAGAATCTTTGACAGGATGCATAAGTGGTGTTGGTGCGGCTTCTAGATGGAATTTAGGATGCAGAAGGTGATCCTTGATCATGCCTCGACTGATTGGTGACATTGCTTTGGCGTGGATAATCTATTTAGGTTTGGTACCTATCTCGGTTATGGACCGGTATCATGTTAACATGTTCTCTACACATTAATAGGATGTTTTATGGATTTGTTAATTTTGTTTTGGTCTTAAGCCGACATGGAATATTATTGTAATATGGATGTATGTAATGATCTTATTGTAATATCTTTTAGGTGGCTGACCTAATTGGTTTAGGCCTTAGGGTTTGTATAAATTGATGTAAGATCTCATTGTAGATCATGGGAATGAAAATGCAATGTTCATGGTCGTGGAATGAAATATCATATGTGAAGGAGATTTGGTAGATCATAGGTGATCGAATTGGGTTTAAGTAAGAGGTCAAAGTCCTCTGGTATTGAGCTTGTAATGACACCTTTTTCCAAGACATAATTAATTATTTGCAGCGGATTCAATAGATTAAATGTTAATGTTAAGTTCCTTTATTAAAGGTAATTATCATTAAATTAGATACAAATAACTAATGTAACTATAACATGTAATAATTTGATAATAATTATAAAGTAAATTAACATCACAATAAATAGAATAACATAACCACTTAATTCAACCATATTATTGGCAAATCATATATAAAGCATTCTCAATATATTATAGCATCAAGGTTTTCCAATACTCATCTCAATCTTGAGTACTTGGAATAGTCATTCTCACTCCAAGAAGATTCTAGTGGCCTTGGGTTCTTTATGGCTATGGCACCCCACGAAGGAAACCGGTTCTTACACAAAACCAACCATATTATCTATAATTGAAAGGAATAGTCACATGTCTAGACTCTTTTACGACAAGTAAGCACTCGAGGAGAATAGTTTCTTAAACAAAACCTAGCATGCCTTCATGACATGAAATAAACACAGCCCTGACCATGACACTCCTGAGTGTACACCATACCCCTAATTGGACACACGTTGTATGCCCCTTCTCTAATTCCCATGCCAACCAATGACCTTAACCTTTATTTCTTTGTGCCCTTTACATTCCTATATTTCCTCCCATGCCCATAGCCCACAAAGACACCTTCTTCTTCTTCCTTGAGTGATCTCCATGCCCTTCTCAAGTCTCACATAAATGACTTATATAACCTTTTAAGGGGTGGTTTTCTAAAACATCACTCCCTTTCGAAAAGCTCACCTTTATTTAACATTTCATTAATACAATTATACCTCTCTTTTATGAGAGTTTTCATTAACATTCTTTACTAATCTTTCTCTAAGTCAAAGGATTATAATATCCTTTATTTTTTATCTCTCTTTTTAAATTTAAAAGGTTTATTTCATAACTTTATCTTCTCTTGTAGAATAAGTCACATAAAATTTCTCCCCTTGTAATTTAGTTGTTGACCTCAGTAGCATGAGATGTATCTACATCATAACTTAAAAAAATACCATAATTAGTAATTGAATAATGCCCAGATTATATGTTTATACTTCATCAAATATATTATTTTCTTCTTTTTTTAATTTTTAATTAAGAAACAATTCCAAGAGAATCATTTTGGCAATCAAAATTATGACGAGAACTATATATACACATATTTCTTATAAGTATATCCCAAATGTTTAATCTCATATATTTCAACTTCATCAAGTTGTATTATCATGTAATCTATTTTATTTAGTTCTTTAGTATATATATTTAACATGTAAGTTCAACACTAAATTTAAAAGTATCATCCTATGTCATGATGTGACATATGCATATCTCATACTATATAGTCACTCATTATTATATATTCAACATATATTCAAAGACAATAATCATGCATTCCAGACTACATGAATATACTCTTTTATTAAATAAATCACATGTACAAGGTTATTGGGTTGATCAAGTCCAATAAAAAGTACAATAGATAAAGATAGTACTAAAAATAATGTTATTAGCATCTTAAAAGAAACACTAATAGGTTATGACCACCCATAAAGTCCTTCATAGCAAATGGTTTTAACCTTTCTTTTGTTTAAGTAACTAATGTATTTTAATTTTAATTTTAACTCAATGATACTATTCTATTCAAACATGAAATTTTAAAAGTTGTTTCTCCCCCTGTAAGTTCGACATGTCTCCATGTTTTCTCTTACAATGTTTTAACTCAATTAAATATATTTTTTCTAGATGTCAAATTGAACTTGGGACCTATTGAACTATTGAATATGGGATCACAATATAGCTTTGGTATGGAGTCAACATACCAAGGAAAATGAAACCAAACAAATGGACTAAAAACTAAACCAAAATAATATGGATATACAAATTTCAAAAGTACAAATACACTAGCTCCTATTCTAATGACAACTTCTATAAGAAGGTATGTCCTACATAGAAGTATGAGATTAATGCCATTAAAACAATTATCTCTAATTTTAGATCTTGTGATAGATATTTATGAATAATTTAAATATGTATATAAAATTATTATTTTAAAGTTTTCTTATTCAAAATTGGGCTTGTATATGAGTATGAAAGATCCCTCTACTTAAAAACATAATAAATTTAATAAATAGATTTTAATTTATATAAAAAAAAACTTATAACACTTTCAATTAATTATCAATAGAGAGATGTTTCTATTATACATCCTTAAAAAACTCAAGTTTCTAATTTTTTTCTTCTTTATAAATGAAATCTTTTCTTGATTGTAAGGATATTTTCTATTATAAATCTAAAAAAAAAAATACTTAGTTAATTTATTTTATTTCTTCTTTTTTTTTTCTAAATGATTTTTTAATATCTTAAATTTATTTTCAAAATGAAATTTTCTTTTTTGACAAAACAAAATTTTATTAACATTTGTTAGTATTTTATTTCTCTTTTAAAATCTATATATCTTATAATATAAATAAATTTTAAAATATATAAAAATATAATTATGTTTTCATAAGCAAATACCATTATAGAATGTTTTTTAAACATTTTTTTTATTGGGATGCAAATTTTTTATATTATGTGATATATACACTAATTTAGTTTCTAATTTTGAATTAAAAAATAGTTAAAAAAAAAAAGAAAAAAAGTGTTTGAAACAAAATAGAAAAAGATCTTATTAGATTTTCTCTGTACACAGTAATATCTATCTTTAATTTAAAAAAAAAATCAATTTTGCTTGTCCTTTAAAAATATCTGTTATTGTTAAAATAGTCATCCAAAGTAAGTCTGGTTTTTTTCATATGAAAAAAAATAGCCATTGAAAATATTGTGAATGAGAAACAGAGACCGATATTTTTTTGTAAATGATACAAAGGAGTGTTTAAAAATCTCAATAACTGGCTATTCTGACCTTTGAGGTTGCGGTCACTGTATTTTTCAAGCACATGATAGTAATTTTAGTATGAGAAGCATATTGAACAAATATTACAACTACCAATCTTTTGGGCAGCAAAACGTTGATTTCGTGGAGGCAAGAGTGGTGAAGAGTAAGGAGTTGTTGCAGTTCTAATTTGGACAATGGTAAACAAAAATACCTAGCAGGTAGTTCCCAGGTCTTCCATTCATTGTGCTTTATTTTTACTTAGGCTAGCTTCTCTTTTTTTTTTTCGTTTCTGGAATATATTTTGTGCCTTTGTCCTTGTCAGAATTGAAGTGTTCGGGGTAGTTTGAATATATCTTCTATTTTTAATTTTTTTTTCATTAGTTATGTATGTGATGTCCCAAATCTATTCCATTAAATGTTTTTTGATATGGATGTGAGAAAGAGTATCAGAGATTTGAGCCATGATCGGACCAAGGTGCACATGGGAACAAGGAATAATCCAGTGAAGAAAGTGCAGGTGATATGTTATTTGAGCAGAGGTAGATAACATAAAAATCTCTATTTCATGGAAGTTATGCTATCTTAAAACAAGGAGCTACACCTCAGAGATGTAATAGATCATTTGGCAATTCTGAGAGGAAAGAAGATGCCCTCAATGTTCCCTTGGTCTTGCAAAAAGAGGTATATGGAACAACCAGTTTGAGGATTGCCTGAAAATTATCAAATATTAAATATATAAGAAATATGAGTGCAATGATTGAAACTTAAGTACTAGTAATGGTTGTGGATTTTTAGGAGGAAAGGACTGTGTCAAGTACAAAATCTGAGACTGGGAAGCAAGGAGGAAAGAATGGATTCACAACTGAAATTTCATAGGAATCGACTCTTCATGGGCACCATGAATTACTACCTTGGATGCCTATGACCTATTCCTAGGAAGGTAGACAAATATATTAAGATTGATAAGAGAAGCTCAACAATAGAGAAAGAAAGGAAAACACAAGAAGATAACAATAATGCACAATAGACAATCAAGGATCTAATAAAATTATGCATATTATAGAAGAGTTCACAAACAAATCTATTTGGAAAACACATCCCCATTTACGTAGATCATTAAAGTTTGAAGTATCATTAAATTGAACAAATTTCCATAAACAATTAAATGTCGATAATCAACTTCAAGTGGTTGCCTTTGAGATTCAATATGATAGGGAAAATTAACTAATGTTGTCTCAATTCCTTATTGAAACTATCTGAGTTGCACATAGCATCATTGGCAATAAAATTGAAATGGAGGGAAGAAATATTGTATTGTCATTTACATTTTCTATGATATTTGTTTGCAGACTAGAGAATTTAAACTCCGTGACACATTCTTTGAAGGAAAATAGAGTCAAACTTAGAGACAAGATAACCATCCTTCAAACTATTTATAAAGACTTAAAAAATAAAAATGGGACATGACTCTCCATATAGGTAGTTATAGCCGAGAGTCTTCTACATTGAATGATAGCCAAGGGAGAACCAAATTGGTCACTTCATCTCTTCTTAAAGTAGGAAAAGAGATTCATTTATGTTTTAGGAAAATTCATATAGCACCGTAAGGGAGGTGTCCACTTTCTAGTTTTTGATTGTACAAATTTTACATGACTATCATGACATTGTAAAGTTGTGTAGTTAATAGACATTTTTGGAAGCAAAGAACATAATAGATTGGTGGCATTTTAATGGGGTGTGGATTTGCAATACTGGATCTGTTATATATATATATATAATTTTTATGATGATTTAAATATCTTATATATCAACAATTATTAGATGTTTCATTATATCTTGATGATTTGCTTCTGGTTACAATGTTCACATATTAGTGAACATTCAAAAGCAATTATCTTGTTGAGTAATATAAATTATGCATATCAATTTGAAATTCATAAATTCCATTTGTTTTTTAAGAATTATATATTTCTATAACATAATTTATATCTATATGATGCCATTTGTTAGAATAAGATGTTTTGAATGAAACAATGCTTTTATAAGATATAATAACCACTAGGTTCTTTAGGCTCTAATACCAAATGTAATGACACTTTTTTCCAAGACTTAATTAATTATTTGCAGTAGAATCAATAGATTAAATGTTAATGTTAAGTTCCTTTATTAAAGGTAATTATCATTAAATTAGATGTAAATAACTAATGTAAGTATAACATGTAATAATTTGGTAATAATTATAAAGTAAATTAGAAACACAATAAATAGAATAACATAACCAATTAATTCAACCATATTATTGGCAAATCATATATAAAGGATTCTCAATATCTTATAGCATCAAGGTTTTCCAATACTTATCTTAATCTTGAGTACTTGGAATAGTCATTCTCACTCCCAGAAGGTTCTAGTGGCCTTGGGTCCTTTATGGCTATGGAACCCCATGGAGGAAACTAGTTCTTACACAAAACCAACCATATTATCTATAATTCAAAGGAATAGTCACAGGTCTAGGCTCTTTTACGGAAAGTAAGCACTCCAGGAGGAAAGGTTCTTACATAGAATCTCGCATGCCTTCACGACATGAAATAAAAACAACTTTGGCCAGGACACTCCCTAGTGTACACCGTAAGCCGAGTTAGACACACGCTGTGTGCCCCTTCTCCAATGCCCATGCCAACCAATGACCTTAACCTTCATTCCTTTGTGCCCTCTACATTCCTATATTTCCTCCCATGCCCATAGCTCACCAAGCCACCTTCTTATTCTTCCTTGAGTGATCTCCATTCCCTTCTCAAGTCTCACATAAATAACTTATATAACCTTTTAAGGGGTGGTTTTCCAAACCATCACACCCTTTTGAAAAGGTCACCTTTATTTAACATTTCATTAATACAATTATAACTCTCTTTTATGAGAGTTTTCATTAACATTCTTTACTAATCTTTCTCTAAGCCAAAGGATTATAATATCATTTATATTTTATCTCCCTTTTTAAATGTAAAAGGCTTATTTCATAACTTTATCTTTTCTAGGAGAATAAGTCACATAATAGAGCTTAACCGAGACTGTAATAAGGCATGGTAGATGTTATCTCTAGCAGATCATTCTTCTGGATTGTTGTCCAATTATCTTGAGGTGGTTATAACCTCTTTGTAGTCAATGAGACTCCTTTGTAATGAGCAGTACGCTCTAGGCAGTGTGCCTTCCTGCATGTGCAAGCTCCTTATTATACCACATACTTTCTGTAGAAGTATCATTTGACTGTGGGTAGGCTTCCCACCATGGTTTTTAACCTTTATCGGGTTTTCCACGTACAAATCATGGTGTTATATGGTATGATTGCATCGTGTTAATTCTTTGTTTCATTCTTAAGTTTTATTGCTTACGGTATTTGTTTCTGCTATTCTGGTATTCAATGTTTATGTGCTCTGGTTAAAGGTTATAAAGTGGTGCGATTAATATAATCTATTGATAATTGATTCACCCCCCCCACCTCTTAGTTGTCCACCGGTTATCCTAACAATTGGTATCAGAGTTTTGGTCCTCTTTTGTAGAAGCTTAACCGCTTGAGATAGATCCTATGGCATCTAATACTTCAAATCCACCGGCAACTATTTTCAGAAGAGAAATCCCTAAGCTTGATGGAAAAAATTATGGGATATGGAAAATCCGAATGGAGACTCATCTTAGATGGCTTGGAAAGGATATTTGGGAGATCATTGAGAAAGGATATAAACCTTATGATCTAGCATCTGTTAATCCTGCTCCTGCAGACTTGGAAAAAAATAATAAAAATGATTGCAGAGCAAGAGAAGCCCTCTTGTGTGCACTCACTGATCAACGAATCATGGGATTGAATGATAAATAATTTGCAAAGGTTATGTGGGATAAATTGCAAACTCTGAGTGAAGGTGACCCTATTGTCAAAATTGCTAAACTTGATGGTTACCGGGTAAGGTATGCGAACTTGAAGATGGAAGATAATGAAAGAATTGCTACATTTATGGAAAGAGTAAATAAGATTGTCATGGGAATTCAATTTTGTGGAGGATCTCTGAGTGAAGATGAAATAGTTTCCAAAGTCTTGAGAGCCCTTCTACTGACTTATAAGATGAAGGTGACGACAATTAATGAACTGCGAACAATGGCAAAACTTCAGTTAAGAGACATTTTGATTGGGCAATTATCTGCTTTTGAGCTTGAAGAATTTGGACCCTCTGGAGCTGCAAAATTTGAACCTGCTTTTCATGCATCATAATCTACCGACAAAAGTGATTGGAAAGCCCTATATGCAAAAAAATTGGAAGATATGAGAAAAGAGGATGACAAATTTGAGCAACTTGAAGCCTTATTTGCTAGAAGAGTACCTAAGGGATCGACAAGAAGTAAGTATGAAGGAAAAACACCTTTTATATGCTTTGCATGTAATAAGATTGGTCATTTTGCATCTAGATGTCCTGAAAGGAATGCAAGATTTGAAGAAAGAGTTAAGAAATCAGTTAAGCCTAATCTGAAAAGATATAGATTCAAGAGAAACAAACAATGCTACATAGTGGATGAGGAAGGAGTAAGTGATGACTCTGAGGATGAACCGACAGCAGACTCTGCCAGTGGATCCGACAATGGAAAGGAATGGGTGTTCTATGCTTTAAAGGAAGATGAATCAGAACCGACTATCAAGAATGGAGAAAAGGCCCTGGAAGCAAAAGTTGAAGACAATGATGAATGGGTAATTGATAGTGGATGCTCACATCATATCACTGGAGATAAATTTTTTTTTCTGTCCCTGCAAGAATACAATGGTGGTCAAGTCAGATTTGGGGATTACAAAGCATGTATGATCAAAGGTAGAGGTATTATTTATCTGGATGACAAGCATAATACTGATAATGTCTATTATGTAGAAGGTTTAAAGCATAATCTTTTAAGTGTTGGTCAATTGGTGGATAAGGGATTCCAACTTTAGTTCAAAGATAGAAAATACAAAATCATTAACAAAACTGGTTAGGAGATTGCAATCGATACTCAGACTAGAGGTAATATCTTTCACCTGAACACTGGTAATAAGACATGTTTGATTGCTCATATTGATGAGAGTTGGTTATGACATAAGAGGTTGTGTCATGTTAATTTTGATTGTATTGTTAAGATCAGTTCAACAAAGGAAATTAGAGATATACCAAAGATTATAAAGCCTCATAATCCAGTATGTAAGGAATGTCAATTGGGAAAGCAAGTTAGAACTTATTTTAAGAGCATACATAATAAATCTAATGATGTGCTTGATTTGATTCATATTGACTTATGTGGTCCAGCAAGGACCAGAAGCTTTCAAGGTGATAGATACTTCATGCTGATAATTGATGATTATTCTAGAATTATGTGGGTGACTTTTCTAAGGGATAAGTCTGATGCTTTTGAGAAATTCAAGGTCTTTAAAGAAAAGGTGGAAACAAAAACTAGATTGAAAATCAAATGTCTAAGATCAGGTCAGGGACGTGAGTTCACTTCTCATGAATTTAATAGTTATTGTGAGACAAATGGAATTAGGAGACAATTATCTGCACCCCGGACTCCTCAACAGAATGTAGTGGAAAGGAAGAATAGAACCATTTTGGATGCAAAAAGAACCATGATGATGAAAGCCAAATTTCCTCACATCTATTGGAGAGAAGCAGTGAGTACAACAGTCTACATATTCAATAAAGTTCATATCAAAGGTGAAACCGGTAAGATCCCTTATGAATTATGGTTTGGACATACACCTACTGTTAAATATTTCAGAATTTTTGGAAGTAAATGTTATATCAAAAGGGATGATTCAATTGGGAAGTTTGATCCTAGATGTGATGAAGGGATATTTATTGGATATTCAATTCAGAGCAAAGCATATAGATGTTATAACAAAAGATTGCAAAAAATTGTGGAGAGCGCAAATGTGAAAGTCGATGAGTAGTATAGAGATCAATCTATATCATATGACAGGGAACTGGCAGTGGAAATGATCATAAATGAACCGACAATGCCTCAACCGGTACAAGACATTGAGACAGTTACACCAGTACAATTAGAAAATTCAACTGTGACTGATGATCAGAATAGTGAACCTGAAGTTTAGAAGACAACAAGGTATGTAAGGTTAAATCATTCTGAAGATCAAATCATTGGAGATAGGGACAAGGGAGTTATGACAAGAAGAAGACTGGCAAATGAAAATGTATGTCTTATTTCTCAAGTTGAACCGACATCTGTTATTGAAGCTTGTAAAGATAAACATTGGTTAAAGGCTATGGAAGATGAATTGGATCAGATAGAGAAGAATAACACTTGGAATTTAGTTCCCCGACGTAAAAATAAGAATGTTATTGGAACTATTTGGGTTTTAAGAAATAAACTAAATGAGGATGGTCAAGTTGTAAGAAACAAGGCTAGATTGGTTTGTAAAGGATATTCTCAAATGGAAGGAATTGATTATGGTGAGACATTTGCACCTGTAGCTAGAATTGAAGCTGTTAGACTATTTCTTGCCTATGCAGCATATAAGAACTACAAGGTCTATCAAATGGATGTTAAATGAGCATTTTTGAATGGTGAACTTGAGGAAGAGGTATACATTGAGTAGCCTAATGGATTTTCCCTGATAGATGACAAAGATATGGTTTGTAGGTTAAGGAAATCATTATATGGATTGAAACAAGCTCCTAGAGCTTGGTATCTAAGGTTGGATAAATATCTTTTGAAGCTTGGTTTTACTAAAGGCAGTGCTGACAATAATTTATATTACAAGATCACTGATGATGATATTCTGATTATTGAAGTATTTATTGATGATATCATTTTTGGAGGTGAAGATAAATTGTGCATGAATTCTCTAATAATATGAAGAATGAATTTGAAATGTCTATGGTTGGTGAGATGAGATTTTTCTTAGGTTTGCAGATTACTCAAACTGACAAAGGCATTTTTATCTGTCAAACTAAGTATCTAAGGGAATTGTTGAAGAAGTTTGGTATGGATAATTCCAAATCGGTAAGTACTCCTATGGTGACAAGTGAGAAATTATCTATCAAAGACACATCTGCACCAGTAAATTCGACAAGGTATAAGTCTATGATTGGTGGATTGTTATATCTAACTCAAGCTAGACCAGATATCATGAATGCAGTAAGTATTGTTTCAAGATATCAAAGTAATGGGTGAATTCACAATACTGGTTCCCACTTTTTGACCAACTTTGACAATTAGATGAACATTTTGAATAAAACCTTCACTTTCTGACACCTATTACTTTTAAACCATAAAGAATTTGAAGATGATGTAAACTAGTGATTTGTACCATCTTATTTGTAGATTCTAAATATATTTTTTAAAATTTTTTTGAATAAAATTTTATTGATTTTTTCATCTCCCTCAAACGTAGTTTTTTATAGCAAACAACATTATTTAAGAGTGACGTGAATCCTGAAATGCATAACTTTTTTTCTATAAATTATAAAAACTTAATTCTTTTGAATTTGGGTTTGTAACATCAATACATAGGACATGAAATTGATAGTGATATGTTGAATATTTTTCATGATTTTATTAAGTTTTGAAGTTAGATTAATTATAATTTAGATATAGGTGTACGTTTGAACACATAACTTGTTCTATATATATCAAAATTCAATTTTATCTTTTATGTTGGAAAAAAGACACCAATACTTAGTGGATAGATAATTTTTTGAATTTTTTTGAATTAGTTTACTATTTTTCCCAATGCATTGAACAAAGAAGTTCGTGTTCGATGAAAAGCCTACATTCGTAAGAAATAAAAAAAAAATATATTAATGAAATTAAATATATTAAAAATTATACTATTTGTAAAGCTTATAATAAGGACTAAATACTTAAAAAAATAAAACTTCTAAATGAATTCATTTGACCCCCCAAAAGCTAATGTAAAATTGTTTTTTATCAACATTTGATAGATGAAAAGGAGACTTCATTACAAGTATGATTTTAAAGTAGACAGGTTCTATCCAAGAAATTTTGATCTAAGAGACTTTGATCTAACTCTCTTCAATTAATTACTTCAAATGGGACCTCTTAAAGCTTAAATCATTATATTTTCTAAAAAATGTATGATTTCAACAAAAATCAAGATGTACCAAAAAGTGGGAACCAACACTAAAGAAAATCATGAATGTGTAGTAAAGAGGATATTCCTGTATTTGCAAGGAACAACATAATACGGCTTATGGTATTCTAGAGATGATAACTTCACTTAACGTGCATATACAGATTCTGATTGGGCGGGAGATACTGATGACAGGAAGAGCATTTCTGGTGGAGCTTTCTTTCTTGGAAAGAAATTGGTTTCATGGATTAGCAAAAAATAGCCATGCATTTCTTTATCTACTACAAAAGCTGAATATGTTGTAGCAACAACTAATTGCACTCAAGTCTTGTGGATGAAACAAATGTGGAAGGATATCAAGGTAAATTATAGTGAACTGGTAGTTATCTATTATGTTAACTCTGCAGTTATTGACACGTCTAAGAATCCGGTATTTCACTCTAAGACTAAGCACATATCAATAAAATATAACTTTCTGAAGGACAAGGTCAAAGAAACGGAAATCAAACTGGTTTATGTGAACACTAAAGAACAGATTGTAGATATATTCACTAAACTGTTGTCTAAGGAATCATTTGAGTATTTGTGAGACAGGTTAGGGGTATCTACCCCTCCGACAGAAACTCAATTGATGGAGTAGACCATCAGTCTGGTATGCATCATCAACTTTATCCTTTGCTCTGAGTTGATGTAGTGGTGCTACTACTCAGGGGGAGTAGCCAGCTTTGAGATTCAAAGAATTTTGATATCTATATCTAATGTTTGGCATTCATGTCAAAGGGGGAGAGTTATATGTGAAAAATAATATTTGTGGGATTCAGATCAGTTTAAGATTGGACTGCACTCCTCAGGGGGATTTGCTGGGATTTTTTAGTTTTTCATTGTTATATCTTCTATGAGAAATTTTTGGCACTTCTTGGCACTTCGATGTTTTCTTTTTCACATCTAGTGTTACCATCAATGCCAAACGGGGAGATTGTTGCAATATGATGGAATTGATTATATGTTGCATTGATGTTTTGTCATTGATGTCAACACTAGCTGTTATGGTTGGTTACTGGTAGATAGGGTTTTGGTTACGAGTAGTAGAACTAGTGTTATCGGTAAGGGTTTAAGGTTTTATCGGCAGAGCTTCTATTGAGAATCTTTGATAGGATGCATAAGTGGTGTTGGTGAGGCTTCTAGATGGAATTCATGATGCAGAAGGTGATCCTTGATCATGGCTCGACTAATTGGTGACATCGCTTAAGCATGGAGAATCTATTTAGGTCCATAACCTATCTAGGTTATGGACTGGTATCATGTTAACGTGTTCTCTACACGTTATCGAGATGTTTTATGGATTGGTTAATGTTGTTTTGGTCTTACGCCGACATGGAATATCATTGTAATATGGATGTATGTAATGATCTTATTGTAATATCTTTTAGGTGGTCGACCTAATTGGTTTAGGCCTTATGGATTGTATAAATTGATGTAAGATCTCATTGTAGATCATGGGAATGAAAATGCAATGTTCGTGGTCATGGAATGAAATATCATATGCAAAGGAGATTTGGTCAATCATAGGTGATCGAATTGGGTTTAAGTAATAGGTCAAAGGCATCTGGTATTGAGCTTAACCGATATTGTAATCATGCATGGTAGATGCTATCTCTGGCACTTCATTCTTCTGGATTGTTGTCCAATTATCTTGAGGTGGTTATAAGCTCTCTATAGTCAATGAGACTCCTTTGTAATGAGCAGTACGCTCTAGGCAGTGTGCCTTCCTGCATGTGCAAGCCCCTTATTGTATCACATACTTTCTACAAAAGTATCATCTGACTGTGGGTAGGCTTCCCACTGTGGTTTTTCCCTTTACTATGTTTTCCATGTACAAATCATGGTGTTATGTGGCATTGTTGCATTTTGTTAATTCTCTGTTGCATGCTTAAGTTTTATTGCTTACTGGTATTTGTTTCTGCTATTCTAATATTCAATGTTTATGTGCTCCGGTTAAAGGTTATAAAGTGGTTTGATTAAAACAATATGCTGACAACTGATTCACCCCCCCTCTTAGTTGTCCACCGGTTATCCTAATATTAAATCGTATCTTACTATTTATATCATTTTTCCATCTTTGTTATTTATTATTATTTAACTATTTGTTAACATTAAAACTTTATCCATTGACTGTTGGCAAATGCACACTCCAATGAGAAATTGTAGGTGATTGAAGGTATTGTCATTGATGGCAACCTTGCAATCCTATGATACCTGCAGGCACCGACACCGACAGACTCAACACCAACACACAAATCACCGACACCGAAAAGATTGATCACTGACACCATGAACGACAAGAATTTTGTTTAAATGTATTTTGTATTTAATTATAAAATCTTTTGTAAGCTGACTTGGCAGATTGTAATATGACTCATATATGTATGAGATCATTGTAGATAATTTAGATATGATAGATGGAAGGATTAATGCAGACCTAATATGCAAATTGCAAGGCAGATATTGGATAAGGGTTTATGTATTTAGCAGAGCTTAAAGCGGCACTGAATCTAGCATAGTAGATGCTGATCTGAAGCATTACAAGACATTGGAATTGTATAATCCATTTTTGTAAGTCAGTGAAACTTCTTTTGTAACTGAGCAATGAGATCTAGGCACTTGGCCTTCCTGTATGTGTAGGCCCCTATTGTAAACAATAATATTCCCTTATTGGCTAGTAAGTGAATATTGTGGGTCACAAATCCCACCAAGGTTTTTCCCACACCGGGTTTCCTCGTTAAAATATTGTGTTATATCGTGTCTCTTATGTTGTGGTTATTTCTCTTACTTACTGCATTAATTTTGGTTCACCGGTACACAGTTTTGATATTATTTTCATGTTATAATTCAAATAAATTCTTATACCGGTCAGATACTGATTCACCCCCCCTCTCAGTATCTTTGGGAATCCTAACAATTGGTATCAGAGTCTGGTCCTCTATTTTCAAAAGCCTAACAGCTTGAGGAAGATCTTGAAACTGGTAGAGATGGAAAACTTGAGAAAGCAATTGGAAATAACTCTTTCAGACTATGATGCAGAAATAGTGAAGAATATCAAGCTTCAAGATAATCTAAAGGCTGCACAGGATATCATTCGAGAACTTCAAGAAAATTTCACTATAGCAAGGAATAAGAGAAGAGAACTTTGTGAAAAGATGTAGAATGATGAAGATGAAAAAGAAACTCTTAATGATCTGGTAAGCAAATTGAGACAAGAAAATAGTACAATGAAGAATGAGATGCAAGATATGACTATGAGATTTTGTAAAGAAACTAAAAATCGGAAGAAGAATGAAGAGGACTTGGTTAGAAGACTGAATGATGCTGGAAATGAAAATACAAGACTTAGTCATGAAAATGATATGTTGAAGAGAGATTTGATGCATACACAAAATAACAGAATTGAACTCATGAGACTGAATGGAATCTTGGAGAGTGAACTGGCTACTGCAAATCAACACAAAGAAAGATTCAAGAAAAGTTCAAAAAAACTTGATGACATGTTGAAGAATCATAAACCAAATGGTGATACTAATGGCCTTGGATTTGAAGTTGGTGAAAGCTCCGGTACTGCAAACAATCATGATCATAGTAAACCGGTAAGACAACCTAATGCTTAAAAATTTAATGGGAAATGCTTTAACTTTAACAAGTATGGTCATAGAGCAAATCAGTGTAGATCTAGAAATTATCAGAATACTAATGCATCCACTGGTCAATGTTCTAAATGCAACAAAGTTGGTCATAATTCAAAAAATTGCAAAATGAATGTAAGATGTTATGTTTGTGGAAGATTTGGAAATCTATCTAATCAATGCAGAACACAAACCGACATAGGATATGGGAAAGCTATTCAGAAAAATAATGTGACTTATTTTGCTTGTAACAAGATTGGACATATTGCTAAATTTTGTAGAAGCAAGACACCACCGACAAATAACAAAGGACCCAACTTGAAAGGTAAAGAAAAGGTTAAAGAGGTAAAGCAAGAATTCTCAAAACAATGGATCAGAAAGTCAGATCAGAATGTCGATGGGAATACTCCTCCACCAGTAGAATAGAGTAACACTCCACCAATAGGAGACTCTTCATCTAACTGAAGGAAAATCCCTTGGGGGTTTAGCAACAAACTGAAAAACATGCTAATAGACCCTCAGTTGATGGTGAGAAGTTGAATTACTTCTTTACCGATAGATGAGTCAAGTTGTGACTTAACCGGCAAGCATTAAATGTGGTAGCTAGAGAAAAGAACATTATAAAGTAAGTTTTTTGGCTCCTTTTTTATTCACCGAGCATTCAAATCTTCGAGAGTGCAAAAATTCCCGAGCGAGGGCATCCTTAGCGAAAAAGTGAAGCAGTACATCCAAGCACTCATCCTTAAGGCAGATTGAGGTATTTATAACTATGGCTTCCTCATCCACTCTTGAATTTATTGCAAACCCTACTATGATTTGAAGTTATCAAGCGCCCTAGACCCGTATTCAAACTTGTTCTCAAAATAGCAAAGAAAGATGATACCCTAGGTGCATTTTCTCAAATTCCTAAAGGAGTAGTTTATGCAGAGGATCCTAGGATATATATACATTGTCATATAGAGGAATTAGGAGATGAAGAAATCAAGAATATGTATAGGAATATTTTATGTGATGAATCTGGAAATATCAAACCGGAACATAAGATAGTGGAAACCCTAGGTTTTACTGAAATCCTTAATATCCCAGATTTTCCCAAGGATGTTATAAGGATTGTGCTATGCAGAGTTCATGGTGTATTCTTTTGGTTGGATTCAATTCATAAGATCACAAAAGAAGTGGTTAAGGCAGTAACAGTACCTTCCACCGGTAGCAGGCTTGACAGAACTAAAAAGGTCTCTAATGACGCAGTAATGGACCTAACCTGCTCAACATTTGACAAAAGATCACTTAGAGTCAATGATGTAAAGGACATAAATGTTAGATTTGTCAGTATGATCCTTGGCTATAAGGCCACACATGCTAATAGGTTAAACTCAGTATCTAGCTTGTGTATTAAAAGTGCTCATGACTTAGTGAACAACAATGCTAGGATTGACATCTGTGGATGGCTTTAAGATGAATTGATAGACAATCTGAAGAATATCAAAGGAGACAAGAAAGGAACCTTTAGATTTGGAAATTTGCTTGTATGTTTGATGTTGTACATTACTAAGGAAGTACCTAGTATTGGTAGAAAAGACTTTGGCTTTGATATACCAGTAGAAAAGCAACTATTGGATACATTAAACAACATGGGAAAACAGAGAGAAAAGTATAAATGAACATTTTCAAGCAGTGAAGGCTCGAATGAAGACAAGAATTAGGCTATCTCAGGCAATTGTAGATAAATATCAGAAGGAAATATGTTTTGTAATCAAGAAAGATGAAATTTGGATGGAGGCAGTTGTCCCTAGGACTATCTGGGTAACTGAAATGAGATATGAAACAGATGATAACATAATTGAAAATTATGCAAAAACCCTCCTTGAAGCACAAAAGGAACCATCTGAGAAAGTCTTTGGAAATGCAGAAACAATTGAAAGTGGTATTCAGTCAAAGAAAAGAGTTAAGAAAGTTGAACAAACAGTGAGGAAGGGAACTAGATAAGCTAAAACAATTAAGGAAGATGTATTGAAGCAAATTGGTATTAAGGAAAGTGAGTTGGAAGGACTTCAACCGGAAACTCATCTTTCACCGATTGCAACTTCTTCTAAAAGTGATATATCGACGGTATTCAAAAGGGTAGAAAGGAAAAGAAAACCCTCACTGGTACCCTCACCAACACCTAGGAGAACAAGACAAAAGCAACAGGCAGTGAGGCCTCCAGTTAAGAAGTTAACTCTAAAGAAGAATAAGGTAAACCAAGATATTGCTCCACTGGACAAACTTTTAGGTGAAATAATAGAGGATGGAAAGTTAAAAAACATTAGCAAACTTTATAACAAACTTTCCACTGATGACAGAGAAAGCATAGAAAATAGTGTAATTCTACACTTGGACATATACAAGAAATTTTTGATGGAAATTGTTGATGAAATACCCAGTGATCTCTACAGAAGACTTGAAGCTAGAAGGGTAGCTATTGTTGATCTGGATAAGAAAATAAAAATTGAAAAATTGCTTGCAGTTCACCCAGTGAAATCCACTAAAGAAATAGATCAATTAATTAGTGAAGCCAACCAGACAGTATTTTCAACTGGTCACCGGCATGTTGCATTGATGGCAGGAAGAATGAATGAAATTTATGAAGAGACTACGGATCAATGGGACACATTCTTTGTTCAAAAGGAGAAACAGGAAGAACTTAAAAGACCTAACACTATCAGAGTCTATCAAAAGGATAGGGATAAGGGGAAAGGTAAGGAAGGTGGACCTCCGAACCTAAAAATAACTGATAACTTACCCCCACCTCTTTCTGATACTCCACTGGTAGAAACCATTGACAATCAACCAACTACAAAGAGCATGGAGACTCCTCAAGAGGATACAAATCCCAAGTCTGAAGTTTTGTATGCTATGAATATAGACACCCAAGAGGTAAACATTGTGGTGGACAAAGAGACCACTGAGGACAAGAAGAAAGATGTGGCTACTGAGCCACCAGCTGCAGATGTTGAGGTTGAAATTAGTGAGACTGTAAATATAAGCACTGAAAAACCTACAGATACAGAGAAACCGGCAGAGGAGACCACTGAGAAACCATCTGAAGCACCAGTAAATGAAACTAAAAAACAATCAGAGGTAAATATAGAGAAACCGGAAGTGCATACAAAGACTACATCTGAAAAACTGGTAGTTGAGACCACAGAGAAACCCTCTGAGGCACAAATTGAGAAACAGGAACAAAAACAGGCTGAGGTATAGGTTCAGACCGAGACAGTGCCACCAACAACAGCTGAAAAGCCTAAACCTTTGCTAGTAGAAATGCAAACACAAACTGACCTACTAGAGGTCGGAACAAGCAAAGTTATTACTACAACAGATAGCATGGAAATTGTGAAGACAGTTGGGCAGACATCTGCTACTTGAATGACAAAATTCAGACCAATGAACGTGATAGATGTATTATTGGATTCTATTAAGAAGACCACTGAGTGTAATCCACAAGCCTATAAGGCTATTGATGACACTATTCCTATTCTTAAATTGATAGCACCCAAGTGCATTGTGGGAAGTAAAGATTCTTTAGGTCAACTAGACACATTGTCTAAATACATCACCGGTAACATTTTGACAGTTGATCAGATAAATGAGGACACATTGAAAGAGATAATGATTAAGGAGAAAGACAAATTATTTAAGGAAATAGTGAAGAAGAATAAGGAGAAAATGGAAACCTTATTATCGGCACTAGGAGAAACAATTTTGGATTTCAAGAAACTATACAGAGACACCTATAAAACTAATATTTTGACAGAGAACATAGATTTGGAGATCAGCAAAGCTCAAGAATACATTAACAATATTGCTAACAATTTAATAGGATCATTGGATTCATTTTTGGAAATTGAAAAGAACATTGCAGATCTTGAAGAGAAAATTGAGAAGTTGGAAAAAGTCAAAGAGAAGATAAAGGTTAAGGCAAAGAACTAAAATACAAACTAGGTCCTAAACTAGATTACCTCATTTCTTTGAGAAAAGAATTTTCTGAGGCTCTGGTTCCTGGACTTAAGACATCGGAAGAGAAAATGCACATACTAACCGGTACAGTTGAGAGAACAGAAGCAGCATTACAGGATAGCAAAAGATTCAGCGACAGTCAGAATTTGGTATTGGTAGATCTTTTCCAGATTGTAACCCCCCGGTTACAAGGATCTAGGTAGGAACCACACTCCATTGACAGTGAATGACAACCTTTGTCATTGATGTCAAAGGGGGAGTAGTGGAAATGGGAAAAATTATTAGAACAAAGACATCATCAGCTCAGGGGGAGCATACATTTTTGACAACATAGTTTTGGTAAGACAATTTTGGCAGATTCTTTTTGGACAATATTTTTGGATACTTTTTGGATTTTTCTCATGAGTGTTGCCATCAATGCCAAAGGGGGAGATTGTTGGCAAATGCACACTCCAATGAGAAATTATAGGTGATTGAAGGTATTGTCATTGATGGCAACCTTGCATTCCTATGATACCGACATGCATCGACACCGACACACAGATCACTGGCACCATGGCCGACATAAATTTTGTTTAAATGTATTTTGTATTTAATTGTAAAATCTTTTGTAAGCCGACTTGGCGGATTGTAATATGACTCATATATGTATGAGATCATTGTAGATAATTTAGATATGATAGATGGAAGGATTAATGCAGACCTAATATGCGAATTGTAAGGCAGATATTGGATAAGGGTTTATGTATGTAGTAGAGCTTAAACCGGTACTGAATCTAGCATAGTAGATGCTGATTTGAAGCATTACAAGATATTGGATTTGTATAATCCATTTTTGTAAGTCAGTGACACTTCTTTTGTAACTGAGTAGTGAGCTCTAGGCACTTGGCCTTCCTGCATGTGCAGGCCCCCATTGTAAACAGTAATATTCCCTTATTGGCCAATAAGCGAATATTGTGGGTCACAAATCCCATCGAGGTTTTTCCCACACTGGGTTTCTTCGTTAAAATACTATGTTATGGTGTGTCTCTTATGTTGTGGTTATTTCTCTTACTTATCACATTAATTTTGGTTTACCGGTACACAATTTTGATATGCTTTTCATGTTATAATTCAAATAAATTCTCATACCGATCATATACTGATTCACCCCCCTTCTCAGTATCTTTGGGAATCCTAACATTGACTAGATATGCACATTTATGTGGATGCCCAACTGTAAGGTGATATAAATGGAGAGGAGTTCTAAGTTTAAATGATTGCTAGATAAAGAATCTAAATTAAAGTTATTATTAGAGTGTTACAATTCTCAAGTTAATTATGAAATGGATGTATAAGCTCCAAAAAATGATCATATTGTAGTGGAGATCTAAGAACTAAACTAAAGTAATATTGGAGGGAAGGGAAAAGGTGATATGAATATTGTTGGAGGGTGACCAAGTCCTTCCCTCCATTGATTTAGATGGTAACCTTATTAAAGAGGTTAAGAAAAAAATTGATAGAAAGAATAAATTTGATCATATGTTAGGTAAACATTAAAAAATAAGATTTATTTTGAAACTAAAAATATTTCCAAATTGACAATTAATGTAATATGCATTTTTATTAATTATGATCATGCTTTCATTATTTACTAAACAAAAGTCACATGTACATATAAATTATCATCCCAATATCTTATTACATTTTTCGTTATATTCTCTTCTATATCACTTCGCATAACATTTTGACAAATTAATTTTTTATCGAGAAATAAAAACTTATCCAAGTTTTACTAAGACTATATTATTTTATCTTTTACACCTTTTTAAAAGTATCTTTTGTTAGAGTTGCTTATTTTTAAAAATAATTAAATATTCTATTCTATTTATAATATTTTAAATATTATATTATAGTATATAAAGAATATCATATTGTGTGACCATATTTATTGTGGTTGTGCTATTCCCTTCTTTTTGATTTAATAAATGAGAGCCAAATGTGTTTATTTCATATTTAAAAGATTTTAGTTTGAATGTGTTCTTTTATAATAAAAAGTAGGATTTTGAAGTCATGCTTATGTGTTTTTAATTATCACGATAACAACGAATAGTAGTGCTTGAAGATTAAAATAATTATAAGTAACCACATCAAAACTCATGTTGTGTGTGTGGTTTCTGTCCTTTTGAGTGTACTAATAATCATATGTTTCATATTGAACTATTAGATGAGCCTCCTAAGTAGGGGATTGACTACCTCTTATTTGATCATCAAACTATGAATTGTGTTCTTATTGGAGATATTTGGGGATTGAATACCTCTTATTTGATCATCAAACTATGAATTGATCATCCCTTCCTCCTCCCTTCCGCTAGAGAGCTCCGGAAGCTCTTGGCTGGCACCTTTCTCCCTGTTTTTCCTAGGGAAGATAGATTCATTTGGAAGTGGGACCCTTTTGGGGATTTCTCTGTTAGAACTACCTACAATAGCTTGCTAAAAGAAACTGATTCCACCTCTATCTGGAAAGAGGTTTGGAATCCCCAACTCATCCCAAAGGTCAATTTCTTTTGGTGGACTTCTCTCCTCAACAAAATTTTGACCCAAGACAATTTGGTCAAGCGGGGATTCCAATTTCCTATTAGATGCATCCTTTGCAAAAATGATGAGAAAAGTCCTACTCATCTCTTCCTCCATTATGTCATTGCTCGGGAGCTCTAGGGGATGGTCTATAATAAGCTCAATATCTGTTGGATTACGAATGACAATTTGTTAAGCTTGTCCCAAGAGTTTCGGGGCCCCTCATCCAACCCCCTTATCCAACAACCATGGAAACAAATCCCCCCTCATGTGTGATGGAGTATCTGGAAGGAAAGTAATGACAAGATATCCAGGGACAAAGAAGCCTCAATGGAAAATGTGTTTTCTCGATTCCTAAAATTGATTTTTGAGAATATCTCTATTTCTATAACCCGACTGGCCTCCAAACCTCCCTCTACCTAGGATTGCGAAATTGCTAGATGTTGAAACATCCCCCCTTTGTTCTCTCTTGTTGACTTCTCTAAGAGACTCCTAAGGCAAAGAACGGTCTGGTCCCGTCCGGCCACACATTTCAAACTCAATTTTGATGGGGCTGCCAGGGGGGTCTGGCTGTCGGTGGAGGGGTTATCAGAACCCAATTGGGGGCCCTTGTTGCTTCTTATGTGGGCAAACTAAATGGGCATTCCTCTAATCAGGCTGAAGTAATGGCCTTAGCCTGGGGAATCCATCTCACCCTCACCATGAGAATCAAGATTATGGACATTGAGGGTGACTCTAAGCTCATCATTGATGCTTTCAAAGGGCGAAATAGGTTCAATTGGACCATTGAGGGAACCATTAGGGACACCTTGAGGCTTATCTCTAGGATTGATTCTTTTAAAATTATGCATGTTTACAGGAAAGTCAATAGAGTGGAAGATGTGTTGGTGGCCCTTGGCCTAAATATTTATGGTTTGAGATGTTGGAGGAGCCATAATTCCCTCCCGAACCATGTTAACTTCCTTCTTCAGGAAGATAAATCTAAAATTCCTACCAATGATTGAGCTGTTGCCATGTGTTTTCCTTACTCTCCTCTCTTCCCTTGGGGTCGTCTGGAGGTGTTGGTTTTATAATTAAAATTATGAGAATATTTATTTGATCTATGCCGATGTGGTGGTGACTCATTCAACCAGGCAAGCGGTGAAGGATGTGCTTCTTTGTTGGCAAATACTTTGGGCTTACCGTGTTATGATGAGGTACGATTGGATTGGCAATGTGTTGGTTACCGCCGCTATTTGCTGGCTCTTCATGCCTCGTAACCAGGAAATTATTTCTAAAACTGATTTCAATTTTTCCCATTCACCCAACTTCATGTCTCACTTAATGACGCCAGGATTGCACACTTCTCATTGTCTTTTCTTTGCTTGCTTCTCGAAGGGTCTCTGCAATTTTCTCTGCGAATATTTTTTTATGTCTAAATAAATCCTATTGGTGGAGGATATGGGGGGTGAAAGAGTTATATATGAACTGGACAAAGTGGATGATTTTAAGAATGACCTCCTGGTCTAGAATTTCTACGTTGAAGGAGAGATTGCCGATTTTTTGGAATGTCTGCAGGGCCATGATGAGCAACTCTTGACTGCTTTTGCCTCCTCTTGGGCTAGGAGGCATGTTTTGGTGGACAACATTTATTTTTATGTTTCTGAGGAAATAATTGCCCAGGCCACAAAGCTGGCCCTTGATGAACGACGCTGGAAGCGCACTAGCCATGTTGCCAACAACGAAGGTCTGAAACGCTTCTTCTACAATCGCGAGGAACCTTTCAAACTCGAGGGTGGGTTTGCTCGGGAAGAGCTTAAACACCCGTGAAATATGATCTACCTTATGATCATGAAGTGCTTCACTCTCGAGGGCAGGCACAAGGTATTCTACTACTATCATTTTCCCCTTCTAAATCATTTTCGCAATAATGATTTTCTATGTCTGCCCTTTTATTTACTGCATTCCATTGAAAGTTCTATTAAAGACACCATGGATCCTTCACCAAGGCCTCATTTACAGGCTGTAAAAATTTCACGAGGCACTTTCCCCCCCAGAACCTCTCGCTCTCTTAGTCCCCCATGCCTTCTCCTCAGCAGCTTGCGGCCTTGTCTATGGCCTTCGCCAGATTTTTCCAATATCTGCATGAAGGCTTTTCTACAACCAAATTCTCCATGTCTCTGCCTGCTTATGCCTCTATTGTTTCTTTATTTGTGGTCTCTCCCAGCTTGACTCTATTCACCTCTCCTAGTGTTTCTCGCTCCCTGTCCAAGGGTAAAGGCAAAACCCTTGTTAAATTCAAACATATTGTCTTTGATGACAATTCATCCTCTGAGGATGCTGAGATTGACAACCCTTCCCTTGATTCTGAGGTTAAAAGGAGATCCTCCAGATTGGCTTCCAAAATCTTGCACAAAAAGAAGACCCCCGTGATTGAAAATATTGACTCAAAGGAGGACCCCATTGAGGACAAGGACGGAGAGGACCCTAAAACCACTATGGGGGCACCTGGTGAGGATGCCGCTGAAGCGGATATGACTAGGGACCCCATGGATTTGAGCATTGTTGGTGCAGCTGGTATGAACAATTATGAGATGCAAGCCCAGGACTCTATTGATGTTAAGGATAGGGCCCCTATGAACATGGGCACTGTGGGTGTCATGGGTGACAAAAATTCTAATACCAAAGTCCTAGACTTTGGTGACTTGGACTCAGATCTAAAGATGACGAAACAGGTGATGAAATCCATTCCTCTGATGGGCCGGGGCAATGCTATTGACTGTTCCCCTACTGAAGGTGTGGCCAAGGTGATGGATAATACTATGGATGGCATGGCTACTGTGAACCCCCAGGGTGTCCCTACTTTGGAGAAAATGGAAATACTGCGCATGGACGTGTTGGGTATCACACAGAGGATTGAGAACCTGGGCCCTTTGCTTGAATTTCATGCTATCATGGATGATGTCAATCGACTCAAGAGCAAGGTGGAGGCCTGGGATGCCCAAATTGCGGGCCTTAACAAATTTCATCTGTAGATTTACATAGCTCGACGATCACCCTCTCTCTACTGAGGGAATGTACTGCAGACACGGAGGAGGATAAGTAGGAGGCTAAGGACCTGTATAAGTTCCCGTTTAATGAATGAAATAGTGTCATTGATGCCACCGGGTAACAAAAGGCATCCCTGTAGTTTGTTTTTGTGTTTTTTGCTTGTTTTTGATTTTCTAAGACTTGGTCTCATTTTGCTAATAGTTATGTTTCTGTTAATGTTGTTATAGTGTTGCTTTTGCACCATGGTCTCGTCAATAGTTCTGCTATGTAAAGGGTCAGTGTCCTCGTTCTCACTTCTTTTTTAATCAAAAACAATATATTTTTTATTATAATATTAATTATTTTTTGTAATCTAATGTTCTATGATATATTTGTTTCACATTATTTTTCCATCTCCACTTTCAATATAAATATTTAATATTATTTCATTCAAATTTTATCTCACTAATTAATTTTTCTTATCTTTACCCTATTATTTTAACTAATTAAAAAAAATGCTATATTTATTAACTATAAATATACTATAACATGTTTCATACACACAATTTTGGAAAAAGTAAGGAAATTTATTATAATTAAAAAAATAAAATAAACATTTTATATATATTAATATTGCAATTTATCATGATTCTGATTTCACAAAATTGATATCTCGTATCTCTTCATTTTTTGGAAAATTGATATCTCGTATCTCTTCATTTTTTGGAATAATACATATGCTAATAATGTGAACAATAAGAAACCTAAAACTATGATCCATTTCTTATCCACATGGTAGATTGTATTTCTTGTGGATTCGTATTACACTAATAATAGTCGAATACTACTCTTTTCTAAAAATGTAAGGCCTATACTAGATTCATTCCAAACATGCCAGTCGTTAACTATGGCATCAAAACATGCCAATCTATAACGACCGCAACATAACAATGCTCAACACCAGAGATATCTTGAATCGTAACGAAACACCAAACAGTGAATAAGAGGTATTATAGTAGCTAAAATCTACCCTAATTTTCTATTTAACGTGTAACTTCAATACAGCTGGTATAATATCACGGTAATACAAATGAATGGCTGCCCATGGCCTGATATGAGCTTTGCGTGAGAGAGTTAGAAGAAATGGTGTAGTTGGGGCCGGAGAAACGAGAGAAAAGATAACGAGACCCACTTGGGCGTCGCACAACACGGAAAGCTCGTACCCTTATTTCATCAGCCCAGTTATCTCCACTCACTTCTTTATGTCCACAATTTTCTTCATTGGTATCTTTCCTCACCCCATCGTTTCCTTTTTCAGTAAAACGAGGCTTTACTAAAAATAGAAGTGGGAACAAAAACTGACCAAAAGAAGAGAAGTACAGAGACACAATCATCTCAACCAGTATGGATGGATAACAAAGGGATGTGAGGTGCTCTTTAAATATCCAAATAAAAGATTTTCTCTCGTAATTAATGTCACCAATGGGACCACAAAAAACATGTTGGGTTTCTGCAAAGGACATAAATAGATAGAAATTCCAAATCAAAACATAACAAGTAGATCGCTGTGGACATAAATAGAATCAAATTCCAAATCAAAACGACAAGTAGCTCGCTGTGGACATAAATAGAATCAAATTCCAAATCAGAAGATGACCAGTGAGTCGTTGTAGTAATATATAGCTATAAATAGAAGCAGATTCCGAATCACAAGATGATCAGTAACTCGTTGTGGAAATAAATAGCTTATATAAATAGAAGCAAATTCCAAATCAAAACATGAGCTGTAGTTCGCTGTGGATATAAATAGTTATAATTGGAAGCCATTGACAAACAAGTCGTCGACGTGGCCATTGACATCGTGTATCGTACAACAAACAGCTTTAGCTCGTGACAGAGCAACAAATTCTTCATAAGGCGTCGTTAAACAAAAAGCTGATGATTTAAAAGGCGTTAAGGAACAAAATATATTTGGCGAGACCTTCACGATCGCTTTGCTATAGTTTTTGGACTTTTGTGGTGTGTATTTTAAACTGCAGTACACTGCATGGTCCTTCTAGCGTTTGCTCATACTTATTGTGGTTCCTTTCCATTTGCCAAATTCTAGGGCCTTTTTTCGTCCTTTTATATGTTCTCGGTCTTTCATTCCTCCAGAACTGTGCGTATTGGAGTTGAATACTTGATAGCGTCCACCCATGGATTCTTCATCCACAAGACCCAAGAAGTTTGTCTTAAAGGTATTTCACAAGGTAAGTCCTCTGACCTACCTCTAGATGTTGTTCTTCTCATTCTACATTTTGATGCTTAAAAACCTCATTCTGGTTGGTTATAACTTTGCGAGTAAACTCTCTCGTAAGAGTGTACTTTGTGGTTGGGTTAGTAAATTTCCATCTCTATATGAGATTTGATTTGCTATTGTACAAAATCTCACAAAGATCTTATTGCTCAGATACAGTTGGTTTACTGCCAAAAGGAGTGAACTGAGAAAGTTGCATCTACACATGTATGAACAAATTAAAGTTACAGTTGAAGCTCCAACAGAACACTAACTGCTTGCAGCAGATCTGGTTAAGAACCTCTGCAAATCACTTCACCAACTCACTGTAATACATTGTATGTCTGTAATGGATTCAGTCAAGAATCTCTGCAAATCACTTCACCAACTCATTTCACCAATCCGCTTATACTGAACCAACACTTTACCTCTATTGCATACCACTTTTACTCTTTGCTCATGCTCATTATACTTCCACTCACATGCACTCTCTTACTTACATGCCTTCATTCTACATGCTTCAACAACTGAAAGAGATCATGTGTGTGTGTCTATATGCATGCATGTATGAATTAAAAAATATACAAGTTAGCCTTTGAGATATTTTTGAAAAGAACATTTTAATGACATGGTACAATCACCAAAGCAGAATACCAACATAGATCTTTAAAGGTTGGATAGACCAAAAACTAACTCATCCATGAAGAACCAAGACAACACACTACCATAATGCCGCAATTACTGGAGCACAAATTAGAACAACTGAAACATAGATAAGACCAAAAATTCTTTAGTGCACTAGTCACGATCCAAGTCAACATCACATGATTCAAGATGTGAAAACCAAACCACCAAATGAATGATACCATTAATCATAGCACAAGAATCTGCTGACCACAACATACCCAAACATAGAATCTAAAACATGACATCTAGAGAACTGCTTCGAAAGAACATGACTAAACATCACAACCAATGCCAAAAACTCTCACATCCATATACTCATGTCCTCATGATTTTGGAGCAATAATCTGTTGATTTTTGAATTGGTTGAATGGACCGGAATACTAAGAAGGGAGGGTGAGTCAATATTCCCGCACTTTCAAAACTTTTATTGATACATTAACCTTAACAATCAATCTCATCAACATGAAATAGAAAACACAAAATAAACAAATAACACAACCATAAATTCAGCACCGGATTTTATATGTGTAAAACCTAAATGGGAAAAACCATGGAGAGTGTTAGCTCTCAAGATAATATAACTATGTATATGGTGTTTACAAAATGGGGTGGCTCACTACAAGATTACAAAGCGGCTCACTGCCAGATGGTTTAGTACCAAATTACAAAGCGACTCACTACCGGAATGCTCACTGCAATATAAAAAATTGAACTGAGGAAAATTGCATCTCCTAATGCATGATGTCAGTTCTAGATTAAGCTTAGATAACAACTCACAAATACTCACATCAGATCTGGTAAGGGATCAATGTACCACTATCCACAATCACCTACAACAAGTTCGATAAGGGATCACTGCACCATTGTGTCTGTACTTTGCTACCCAATTGCTTGCAGCAGTTCCGATAAAGGATTGTTGCAATACTATATACACCTTCGCTCATACAATGTTCACACTATAAACTACTTCCCTTACAACAATTGCTCTGTTGTCCACAACTCTATCGCTCACATACTTCTTACTATTCTATACCACACACACTCTACTTTCTTTTATCTCATACTCTTGACTCTTGTTTCTTCATTTCACACACCTTGTATATATATATACTAGTAAGCTCATACAGTAAGATAATATGTCATCCAAGAACAAATGCTTTACATAATAATATGCTTCTTGGATCAACACGTTATCAAAACATGCCTCAACCAAAAATATGATAAAAAAATCGGTTTATACCAACCTCTTATGCGCTTCCTTCATAGACTTCATTTACTGAAACATATGCTTTAATAACTGGAACAAAATAGGGGTCTATCAGATCCATAGACTCAGACCTATAAGCACAACCTCCAAGCACAACAACTCTCAGCTCCAAGATAAAGCATGATACAATATAATCATTCAAATAACAATACAAACTGATGCATGGTACAACGAATACAATTAATATCACTGATATCAAAACTCACACAACTGATACCAAAATTGGAGACAAACCATGATAAGCACAACACAAGTTACTGGAGAAGAGGATTTTCCGAAAATGACTCCAATTGATCATGTATGCCTTACTCCTTCATATCACATTCATATCACATACATAGCTATCTTTCATTGATTATAGACCTACAATACCAAAATTATTTCCAATAGCATACCACATCTAGTCTTAACCGGATTACCAAGTTTGACATCAATGACAACATTCACACAAATCTAACAATCTTCCCCTTTTTCATTAATAGAAAAAAATCTCAAAAAGAATAAGCTCAGAAACATATCTGCATATAACTCTCGCTTACTCGTATATCTCCATTATTCTACCTTTCTCTTTATTTCTCTATTATCTTTCTCCTACTCCATTACCTTTCTCCCATTCCATTATCTTTCTCCCCCATTAACATCAAGGACAAAGGGTGCCTTTGATGAAATCGAGAAAAAAATGAAGAAAAGAAATGAATGCATTCAACTGGATAAAGAATCTCAAAATTGTATGCCAACAAAAAAGGATTTTCACCTTCTTTTCTTTTGGAATATCTATTTTTACTTCTCCTTAAGCTCTTGAAGCAAAACCTTCCAAGAGTGAACAACCAACTTAATGCTAATAGATAAACTCCTACACTCCACCAACACATCAACAACATGAGAGAAATTGTCTAGAGTAGACGAATTCTGCTCATACTCAACCGCATGATCAAGACTGAAAAGTGCTCTAGTTTAGCTTCAATAGTTTCCTTGACCTTCCAGAAAACACTCACATAGTCTTCATTTTGCCTTTGCAAGAATAATGATTCAGCCTAAATAGAGTTTACCTTTTTCCTTTTCTCTCCATCCTTGTCACTCAGAAAATTAAATTTGACTTACCTAAAGAACTTAGTTCTTCTTCAACAGTTTCAATCTTTGTTTTATGCTTCACCATAGCAACTACCCATGAAAGACAATACCTGTAAATTTTTCTAGGACTGCTAATACAATCTCTCATTTTATTTATGCATTCAGATAGAGTCTTCTGTGCATCAAATTTGAATTTCTCCAACATACTTTTCATATTATCAGCCTCTTCTTTTGAATCTTCTACACTAACAGGTTGCACAATCAATTGCTCTTTAACTAAATCAGATAGAGATTTTGAAAGTGCATCTTTAAAATCTTCAATTTTTACATTATTCCATAGTAAATAAGCTATTAGGACATTCTCAATTCTATCCACCTCAGCCAAATTAAGCCACATCTCTCCAATCTCATTTATTCTATCTCCTTTACGAACGATTTCTAGCAAATGAGACTCAACATCATCAGATTCAAATACTTTTACTTTCTTCTCTACAACAACCACTTCTCCCTTAGTCGCAAGGGATTCTGTATCTTCAATCACAACAATGTCTTTCTTTTTCTGATCCTTCTTTTGCTTCTTAGATTCCAAAGTTGTAGTAGAAAAAATCTCTTTCATCTTTTCTCTTTTTGGAGGAAGAACCCTCCATAGTTGAATTGGTAGTCGGGGATACCAGACTAATACTCCACATATCCAAAAATGATGAAATAAAAATTACTTGCATCTTCTCACTTATCCAGTGGATTAAGATATCAAAATATTTTCCTACCAACCCGGACTCCAGATTCCCATAACACATTATCCTTAGCTGGAAGGGATCCTAGAAAATACATAGCCAAACACACAAGTAATGATCCAAACTAGAAGGGATAGCCTTGATCTTTTGTCATTATGATATTCTCTAATAGTTGATTCTTTAACAATTCACACAAATCGAACACATCATCTTCCATATAAATCATGTGCGCATCATATACTGGAATGGCTAAAGTAGAACCTTCTCTATTTCTGAAATAAATTTTATAGGATATTCCATATGCAACATACCTCTCAATAGGATTAATGAATTTGTCTATCAATAAATCTCTCTGATCACATGTCACACCAATTAGGGTTTCAACCTCCTTGTTCTTTACTGTCTTCTTAACTGGTACACTGCCACTATTACACAAGCTAGTAATAATTGAAATAATGTCCTTCGTGATTGGATAGGGTTTATCCAACATGATACATTCATTTTGCATATGACTCAAAATTAACCTGATTACATCCTCATTGTAGAAGCACAAAATCTCACTCCATAAATCCATTCCTTTCTAACTTAACTCTTTGACCGTCTGCAAGCCTGCTTCACTTAGACTCCTTTCCATTTTTCTAATCTTCTCTATGTCAAATTCATCTAGTCACACCTTTTCCATGAACTAAAAGCTTTTGCTGCTTGATTCTCATACAATCATCTTCGATTACATGCTTTCTTTGTTTCTCTATTCTTCTCTCTTTTAATTTCTAATCCTCTTCAATTATTTTTTACATAATGATGGAAATGATCTCAAATTCCTATATTTAACTTACCTTCCTTCTAGGGTTTTGCTACCAAAAAGTGACTTATCGATGATGTCAGCACAAACCTTGAGTTACTGGATAGCATCTCTAACATGGTCATGCCAAACTAATAACATGAACCAATTCAGAAGAGGGGGCCCAAATATTTTCTTTGAATACTCCCCTTGAGCCAAAGCGATATGCTTAGTTACCAGAGGAAGAGGTGCAGGCATTGGATTCTAGTACACTAAGATTGTTCTCATTATTCACCTCCTTCTATCTCCAAACCATGACTTCCTTTTTCTTTGATTCATTATTCTTCACCACATTCTTCTCAATAGACTTCTCCATTCCTTCATTTCTGCACTGATGAGTATAATGTCCGGATTGCTTGCACTTGTAACAATTGATGTTCCTTTGCATTGAATTTGCTGAATCTGTTCTAGATCTGCACTGATTATCTCTGTGACCATAACCATTGCATATATGACAATATCCATGAAAGTTACTATTCGCTTTATTTGCTCTGATCAGATTATGATTCTGACTCATAGCATGATTTCTATAGTAATTTTCTTTATGACCAAACCTCTTGCAATTGTAACATTGAATGCTTCTAGAGTTTACAGCCTTATGACCCAATTTATTGCATTGAAAATAATAACCATTAAATGTTAGGTACCTTTGTGCATTTAGTTGATGAACCTGTAGTCTCCTTGTAGTAGATCTCTGATTCTAGGTTTTGCTTGCATGTTTAGATTTCTTTTCTGCTTCCACCTTAAGTTCTTTTCTTTTGTCTTTTTCATTCTGATTTGAACATTCAATGATCTGAAATCCAAATCCAGTCTTGTCTAAATGAGCTTTAAGCATGGTAATAAAATCTTCCAAAAGTTTTATGCTATCAAGGACATTACTTTCTGCCTTCAACTTCCTCATTTCTTGTTCTAGCTTCTCACATTCTTCGATCTTCATCTTGATTGGTTCTTTTAGGGTTTCCTTTATCTTGTTCTTCTCCTCAATCTTCTATATCAAATATTTAATGGTTTTCAACTGATTGTGAACTTCCTTATGTCTCAATCTAAACTTTCAAATCTATTCTCTCATCTTCTACACACATTCATTCACTACCCTTACATTCTCTTTCAATTATTAATTCTCAGATTCCACACTTTTTAGATCTTCAAAAAATTTCTTCAAATCCTCCTCTAAATTATATTCTTCGATCATACTTATCGGTGACATGATTCAACCAACAATGATCTCCCTCAAGCAGTTAAGGTTTCAAGCAAGGGACGAAGCCTTGATACCAACTGTTGAATTGGTTGAATGGACTGAAATATTGAGAGATCGGCAAATCAGTATTCTCGTACTTTCAAAACTTTTAATGATACATTAACCTTAACAATTAATCTCATCAACGTGAAATAGAAAATGTAGAATAAACAAATAATACAACCACAAATTGAACATAAAATTTTATACATGGCAAATCCAAATGGGAAAAACCATAGAGAGTGTTAGCTCTCAAGATAATATAACTAGTTATATGGTGTTTAAAAAATGGGGTAGCTCACTACCGGATGGCTCACTGCCAAATTACAAAGAAGCTCACTATTGAAATGCTCACTGCAATAGAAATAATTGAACTGAGGAAAATTGCATCTCCTAATGCATGAGGTCAGTTCTAGATCAAGCTCAGATAACAATTCACAAAAAAATCATAGCAGATCCGGTAAGGAATCAATGTACCACTATCCACAATTGCCTACAAGAAGTCCGATAAGGGATCACTACACCACTGTGTCCACACTCTGCTAACCCACTTCTTGCAACAAGTCTAATAAAGGATTACTACAATACTATACACACCTTCGCTCATATACTGCTCACACTATAAAATGCTTCTCTTACTGTAGTTTCTCTATTGTCCACAACTCTGTCACTCACATACTTTTTACTCTGCTATACCACACATAATTTTCTTTCTTTTATCTCATACTCTCTACTCTTATTCCTTTAATTCACACACCTTTTATATACATCGATAAGCTCATACATCGAGATAATATGTTGGCCAAGCACAAATGCTTTACACAATAATATGTTGCTCAGATAAAGACATTATCAAAATATGCCTCGACCAAAAATAGGATAAAAAGTTCGCCTATACCAGCCTCTTACATACTTCCTTGATAGACTTCATTTACTAAAACATATGCTTTAATAACTAGAACAAAATAACTATCGGACCCATAAGCACAACGTCCAAGCACAACAACTCTCAACTCCAAGATAAAGCATGATTCAATATAATCATTTAGATATCAATACAAACTGATGCATGATACAACCAATACAACTGATACCATAACTCACACATCTAATATCGAAATCAGATACAAACCAAGGTAAGCACAACATAGAATTCTGGAGAAGAGGATCTTCTGGAAATGACTCTAGTAGATTATGCATGCCTTACTACATCGTATCACATTCATATCACATACATGCCTATCTTCCATTGATATTTGACCTGCAATACCAAAATTGCTTCCAACAACATACCACATCTGGTCCTAGCTAGATTACCAAGTTTGACGTCAATGACAACATTCACAGAAATCTAACATAATTATCTCAAATACTATGACAACAAAATCAACAATGATCTACAATCCGTAAAATATGTACCTATCTTCCATTGTGCTATAACTCAACATACACAACATCTTATATATATATATATATATATATATATATATATATATAGTATCTCATATTAATCAACAACATCTCACATACCAATCTAGACCAATCCGGATCATCAAATTTGACATCAATGACAACATAGATAAGTAATTCCAACAATCTCTCAACAGTCATTGATATTGATGTATCCCTTGTTCAATATAAATTTTATGAAAGATTGTTGAGTACTCTCATTCTTATCAACCAAAGATATTGAAGGAGATGATTTAAATCAACTCACTTGAGGCTAATAATAATGAAGCACTACACAAGTGTGTAAAGGAAGTAAACCTAGAAAAGAGAAGCTTATCCCTAATGTCTTTTTGCAGATTAGCAACAAAAATTCTTGGAACATCTTGATCAAGCATAGAATAAGCAATTTGAGAATACAAATATTTATATCTACTAGTAAAATCAGCAACTTTTTCCTTAACACCTTGCTTGCAATGAATCAAATTAGTTAAAGTAATTTGAGGACCAATATTATTGTGAAATTATTGAATGAAACCATTAGCTAATTAATGAAATGATGTAATAGAATAAGAAGAAAAAAAATAATACCATTGCAAATCTTTATCCCTGAAGGTTCAAGTAAACAATTTAGCCATAAGTCTTTGATCATGAAAAAAGTCACTACACAAAGTTTGAAATATTTTCACCTTAGTCAAGGGATCACTTTTTCCATTATAAAGCTCTAATTAAGGGACTTCCAAATGCTTAGGAGGGACAACACAAACAGTGTCATCAGATAATGGGATTGCTACATCAAATGTGGGCACGTTAAACTTAGATTGTGTAATGGAAGGCAAGTGTTGTTGTAAGGATGACAATTTAGGCTATTATTAATGGTTGCTTCGATGGATGTATTAAAATTGGACATATTGGATTGTGGTGGATGAGTAACATTGTTGTATGTACATTGAGGTTGGAAGTTTTAGCATCCTAAAATTGCACCCCTTGCATTTTTGACCGCATTTGGGGTCCTCACCATAACGGTCTCATCCCTGTGCTTGATTAGGACGTATTTGTGCCTCCCCCATGCAACCAAGCTTCATTTTCCCATCTTGCACCTTGCATAAGGCCCTTAACCCTAGCCCAATTTGGGGTAGGACTAGGGTGCCATGCCTTGGTCCTCCCTAATTGGGGCCCATTTTGGCTCCTAGGCCCTATCTCAAATTTGAGTGGGAATCACCTCTTCATGTCAGCTTATGTCAGAAAATTAATTTAAGTTTGATGACAAATTAGTATAAGGAGTTTTTCCCCCTCTTATTTGAAAAGGAAGAGGATAACATGACAAGGTGATAAGGCAAGCAGACTACATCAAGAATTCAAGCATTCGTCAAGGCTGCATATTCTTCATTGGAGCAACATTACATCATTCATTTGAAAGCATGTGTGTGTGTTAGGTTTTGTCATGTTCATGCCATTTCATACAACATATGTGATTACATTGAAGAAGCAAAATATCATTATCGATCATTGCAGATCTAAGGTATACCTTTCCATTATTTACTTCAGTATTTTCAATATTTCACTCAAGGTCGATTCCTTAATCAGGGTTTGACTTAGGCAAACCCCTATTCCCAACACATTTCCCTATCCTTCTATGCTCATGAAACAAGTGTGTGGTTATACTTCTGGAAATAATCTTTAGACACAGAGACGAAAAAACCCTTTTCGGTGATCAGAAATTTTGGAGGACCAAGAGGGGGTGCCATGGTCCCTCCACACAGTCCTTGCTATTTTTGGTTGTTTTCACAGGGCAGTTCTGAATCATATCATATTACTTAGATCCAGGTGCACGATCGAATCCCGAACCTGTAGCTTACTATTTCTGCATATTTTGTCTTCAATTTCAGCATTCTACTTATTTTGACAATTCAACTTACAAAAGAGGAAAACCCAAATTAATCCAATCCACTCAATATTCAGTCCTTATCTCATTTGGGATTGGATCTAGTGGATTCATCTCCTCTTTTGAATGTAAAGTCCTCCAAGTGAAAATTGGCTTAGTGATATCTCCCTTCCATGTGCTGAATTTACTAAGCTCAAATTTTTGACTTTGCATTTTGGTGAACCTGACGTCTTACACCATCAATTTTTATTTTTGTCTCCAAATTTGAGTGTATGCAATTTAAAATTCAAGTTTTCATTTACAAGTTTAATTTCCTTTGAAATTTTAAAAAGTTAGAGATTAATTTCATTAAAACCCTAATTTTAAATTTCAAAATTGATCTTGTGAATTGTATAAGT
This sequence comes from Cryptomeria japonica, assembly GCF_030272615.1. Classification (NCBI taxonomy): domain Eukaryota; kingdom Viridiplantae; phylum Streptophyta; class Pinopsida; order Cupressales; family Cupressaceae; genus Cryptomeria; species Cryptomeria japonica. The sequence goes on along the minus strand of NC_081406.1, from coordinate 589,946,503 downwards.
TGGATTAATTATCTCAGATTTGAGCATTCATTCAATTTCACAATTCAAATTATCACTTGTAAGTCAAACTTCACATTTGAATTTTAAAATTAAGTGGTTAATTTCAAAAATCCTAATTTTTTTTGAAAAAAATGAGCTTGTGTGTTGTTTAAATTTTGAATTTATCTCTTCAAATTTAGTTGTTAGTTTCACATTCAAAATTGCAATATTGGACCAAATTTTAAATTAAATTTTAAAAATTAAGTGGTTAATTAAAAATGTCATGAGTGTGAAGTAGGATACCTGCAGCTACAACACAAACACTCAATAGATCATTACAAGCATGGTTAGCAAATTAAAATCAAATGAAAGATAAACCATGACAAAGTGACCTATCACCTCCTAAGAGATGCGAGTATGACTTTTCTCTCAGAGCTAGATGAGCAATCCCATTGACTCGACTACACCTAGATGGAGGATTTAAAAGGATATGATATGCAAGCTAGATCATTATATGATTATGCTAGATTGATCCAAGAAGTTAATTAAGCTAATGATATGCATGATTAAGCTATATGAGAGATTGATTATGCTAGAATATGATCAAATTAAGCTAGATCTAACATAAAAAAAATATGATAACAATGCTAAAATAGAAAGCTATAAATGATATGCCTATAATAATAATACTCTAAAATGATATGAGATAGATGTGCCTATAATAACAATGCATAAGATGAAAATGAGATGGGATCTTTTGTGCTCCAAAATGGGGGATATTTATAGGATTTCCAAGGCCAGGGGTGAGGTAGCAGGAATCAATGGTCAATATTGAGTCTGAAGATATCAAGGGTCAAATTGGAGGAGGTTGGAGAAGAGGTTGGAGGGAGGGACACTTGTCATCTCTATGAGCCTTACTCATAAGAGGGCAAATGTCCAAGGGAAGAGACATGTGTCTCAAGAGAAGGATATCCAACCCATAGGAGGTTAGGATGTGCAAGATAGGATAGAGATAGTTAAACCCAGGGTTAGGTAGAATGGGTTAGGTTAGGGGGTGGTTAGGTTAGGTGGTTAGAAGTTAGGAGGCATGTGGGTAATTTGAATTTAAAAATTCAAATAATAGGAAAATGATAATTAACCTTCAACAACTCATAAATTGATTTGGTTTAATTAATTAGGGGATTAGAAGAAATGAATTAAATGGGGGAGGATTAATTAATTTAGATTAATTAATCAAAGGGGACTATTGAAATGAACCTATTAAATAAATCCCTAGATTTATTAATAAGCAGGTGAATGGGGGAATTTAATCAAATTGCTAATGAATTCAATTAAATTGGGAAGGGGGATTAATTAAATAATTGCTTATTTAATTAATTATCTTCAAACCATTTTTAGGTGTATACAAAAAGAGCCCTAATTTTTAAATTTAAATTAATCTTGTGCATTTCTCAATTTTACATTAATTATTTCAATTTCTAAATTTCAATCCTACATCTAATTTTAAATTTTAAAATGAAGAGGTTTTTTTCAAAGCCCTAATTATAAATTTAAGTTTCGTATGAGGTTGCATAATTTTTCAAAAATTGAATAATCATTTTTCTAAAATTTTGCATTATTCAACTTTCAAATTATCATTTCACATTTTTCAAAATTTAAATCTCAAAGAAAAAAAAATCAATCAAATTTAAAAATTAAATCAATTTACATAAACTAAGTGGTTTAATTTATAAAGTCCTAATTTATTTCAATTCATTTGGTTGGATTTCAATATTCATCTTAGCAATTAATGGATTTGATTTGTTTTCTATTTCACATGTGATTACATTTCTTTTTATGTACATCTATTATAATCACGTGTTAGATAATGGCTTCTTTCACTTTATGTTACTTCTTTTCATTCATGGCACTTGGACATATTTCATTCTTTGGATTTCCAAGTTGATTCCTTTTCATAAATTAGATCTCAAAGCTTTCATTTATCATGTATGTTGTGTTATGGTGATATTTTGGGGAAAATGCATTTCATATGTAGATCACCTAAAAGCTTTTGCAGATCCTAATCCTGGAGATGAGAATGAGAATCCTAATATTTGTACCTCTCCTAGGGTATCTAATGTGAATAAAGAAAGAGCTAATACTACTATCAATGATCTCTCTAATGGAAAGAAAGCATTTAAGAGAAAAATGGCCCCATTTTCTTCTCATACACACACCCTCGTGCAAGGGGGGCAAGGTCAAAATATTGGTGTTTCCATCTTGCTAGATCCTCCTTATTCTCCTAGAGCCTCTATTAAACATCAAAACATTTGTGGAGAAGATGATGTCATTCATTTTAGTCATGATCTCTCTCCCCATATAAAATTAAGTAAACACGAGGCCTTGGAAGATAAGGATCTTCCTTCCCAATCTACTAAAGAGGATCTGCATGATGACAAAAAGGAAAGTTCTCCTCCACAAGATATTCCTCCTTCATCTACTAATCCTTTAATTCCTTCTAAACATCCTTACACCACAAACTTCAAATAAATTTATTATAATGTTCTATCACCTTCTCAATTAAAGGATTCTTACAGGACTGGCTTTAGTATAATATCAAAACACGATTTTAGAGGACAAGGACTTAGAAAATTTGAACAAGGAATTTGAGTCCCTATAAACCCTCGTACACAAATTAGTATAGAAGGCCTAGGACATGATAATAAATCTCCTATGGATGATGTCCTTAGGATTCAAGACTTCAAAGATCATCTTGCAAGACAACAAGCCACGCAGTCCCATAAAAGTGCTTCTTTAAAAGATCCTTTTTGTTCATTCCATCAAACTCATGTTCATCATGTTAATGATTGTCCTGATTTTCAAAATTCAAATGAAACGGCTTATTGATAGTGGCAAAGTTAAAATCATTGATGATAATCCTTATTATTCTAATAGCAACACTTGTCCTCAATCTCAAAAGAATAAACTTACACCCATTGATGATCAAGAAAAATTGGCTACTAGAATCTTATGGAGATTGAAGTATGATAAGAATATTGCTTTTACTTTCATTAGATTTAATTATAATTATAAGCATAAGAAATGTGATGCAAATTGTATTTTTCATTGTAGTTATTCTCATTCTCTTGGAAAGTGTAAAACATTTAAGGAATTTGTTCAAGAACAATACGGTTGTGCTCGTATACGTCTTTCAACAAATCTTGCTCTCTTTCTAGGTGAAAAGGTGGTGCCTTAGCACTCCTTTCACCCTCATGTTGCTCCTCACCCTATGACACAAGTAGTGAACTTAATTGGGGGCTCTTTGTCATTAGAGGTGGTGCTTCTTCAACATTAAATATCTTGAGGTAGCAACATGATTTCTCCTCTATATTTCCTCTTTCTAAGGTGTCACTATTCCCTTTATGGAATGCATTATTCATTACTTAATGTCCTTTCTTGCATAGAATCATCTGTTGGCATTGTGTTGTCATTGCTGTCAACCGGTATGGGATGACTACTAGTATGAGAGATGTATGTGCAACACTGTCAAGGAGGAGTACAAGTTGATATATCTTTAATATCACCTTGTGTTGCAGAACATCAGTAAGGTAAGAAAGAGTGACCACTGGAGTCACCTGTACATAAGTTAGTGCTTGAGTTGTGTGGATGGAATAGTAAGGTGATCGGTACCGGTACAGTGCATCACCGGTAAGGAAAGGATGTCAACTGGTAAGTGATGTATTTACATGGGGAAGTCAGATCAACCAAGTGAGTGGTTGTCAACCTGCAAAGATCATGACTAGTGTACAAGTAGGATGAGCAAGGTGTTTGGATGATGTTTGTGATGAAGAGGCAAAATGTTACCTAAATCACATCAACACTGGAAGAGAATAATGAACAAATCATCGGTATGATGAGAAGTTGTAGAACAACAGGACTCCCACCGGATGAAGATGCAGTCATCATCAGAAGCAATGACTGACAGTGAGTGTGCTCACATCGGATCACATGTGCCTGTTTGAAGATTTGCTGCACAAATAGGGAAGTCACATGAGTGCACTATAGGATGTAGATGACAAGGACTCATTCCCATCGGTAAGTGGAGCTTATCTCCTACTATGCGTTATGAGCATAATAGTCTTGTGAAATAAAGAAGATGAGGTGTGCATCAAGTGCATAAAATCAGGGATATGCACTGGATTGACTAAGAAGGCATGTTGAGATGGTGATACAAAAGGATACAGAAGAAAAGTGATGGGTTTGTCAGCTTGACAAACCGGCTGAGATATGATCCGATCTGATCCGAGTAGAAGGGTTGGATTGAAATGGAGTTCAATGAAGCTTGATGACATGGTGTCATCAAGAGTGTTTATCGGTATGTAAGTCCACCGGTACTATGAGAAAGATGCAGATGCAGATGCAAATGTCTTCCCACTTTATGGGAATGTGCACGCTTTGGATAGACATGTCTGAAGACTGGTTTAGGTGTTCCACTAGTAGTTCAACAAGAGCAGACATGAGGAGTTAACTGGTAGAATGTGAGATACTGGTAGGGTTAGTAAACCGACAGGAAAGAGGAACCGGTAGAGCGTTTGGTCGGTGATCCTATCTGGACCGAGATGAAGTGTCAAGCTGGTAGTTAGTCGACATGAATGTCACATGGAGTCAAGTTGGTGAACCTGCATTTGAATGAAGAAGGAATGTACACCGATAGGGTAGTTGCAGAGTTGGTTGACATTAATGGAAGACCCCACAAATCACAGGATGTGTTGTAGAGGTTTGCAGCTCAAGGTTTGGAGGAAAGCATAGAGCCAACTAAGAGTCATTGAGGAGATCGAGGTAGATGAAGGAAATAGAAAAACCGATCTTGGTGGTTGACCAAGAAATCAACTGATAAAGGAAAAAGCAGATCGCCAGAGATTGATGGCGTGATCAAGACGGTGTGATAATGTCAGAGTTGTACAGTTGGTTGTCTGGGTGATTAGATCAGGCAAGATCTGATTTGATTTGATTTGCCTCAAGGGTGATGAGGAAACCCTAACCACCTAAGGATTTGAATTGGGTTTTGGTGGGAAAACAAGTTTATAAATATGCAAGCCAAAGACATAGTTAAGTTGCTACTAAATAGAAGAATATTGTGCTACTACGAAGTGTGTTACTTCGGCATGTAAGAGAAAATCAGCCAAGTGCTCAATGAGTATCTCAGAAGAGAGGGAGAGTGAGTGAGAATCAGGTTGAAGTGTTCAACCGATAGTAGAGCAAAAATAGTAGTGTCCATACTGATAGAGCAGAAGTGAAGGAAGCTACAAAGAAGGTAGACATAAAACCGACAAAGTGTTGTACTGGTGAAGAGAAGAAAGTAAAGTGGAGATCTAGTAGAGTAGAAGAAGAGGAGAGGTGTATTGATAGAGTTTACCGGCAGTCAAGAAGCTGATATGAGTAGCAGAAGAGTGAGTCGGTGTAGCAGAGAAGGTATCTCACTGGCAGAGTAAGGTATATGAAATGGTTACAAGATTCACTTGTAACAAGATAACTACTTTTGTAATTGATGTTTTATTGTGAACACTGAGTTGTAGCTCAGTGTAGGGGTTGTAGCTCCCGTGGGTTGTAGCCCATAAACAAGTTAGGGGTTGGTGCTCCTTGGGTTGGTGCCCTAAATAAGGGGTTGTAGCTCCTTGGGTTGGTGCCCTAAACATTGTAATAGAGTTTTCATTGTGATACTGTATTGGAGCAGTAGTCTCCAGCAACATTGCTCATCAAGGTTTTTTCCCATCTTGGGTTTTCCTTGTATATATTGGTGTTATGTGATGTCCCTTGTGTGATTGCATTTGTGTTGGTCTCCCTACTAGCCAATAAGTCTACATTAGGGTAGATCTATTAACCGGTAATGCTCACATGGATAGCTAAAGAGAAAAAGTTTGAGAACCACTGATTCACCGCCCCTCTCAGTGGTGCATTGTGTCTAACATTATCCTTCATGTGAGCACATATTTTTTCCTTGGATGATACCTATTCCTTTCTTGAAACAATGCATCTTTTATGAATAATCTCTCCTTAGAGAACTTTTGTGAACCTTCTTCTTCAACTTCCTTTATCTTTGAAAATTAAATCTTGTTTTGTATTGTTTTATTCATCACTTGATGTCCTTTCTTGCATAGAGTTATCATTCATGCGAACACATGTTTGTTCCTTGGTTAGGATCTATTCATTATTTAAAATGATGCATCTTATGAATAACTTCTCTTTAGAAGATGTGTAGTTTTCCTCCTTGTCTTCTTGCTTGGGGAGAAAGGATGGTTGTTTCTACCTCTCTCTTTCTATCTAGGGTATCACTATTCCCTTTAGTGGTTTTCATTTTTCATGTGTTGATTTCTACTTATGAGAATATGTGATCTTCCTTTCTTTTTTTATCTCCCTCTTTAAAGATTACCACTTCTTTTGAGATGAATTTTATGCAAACTAATGTCTACTCTTGTATTGGATATTCATTCATGTGAGTATATTGTACATTTCCTTATGCCTAATCTCTCCTTAGAAGATTGTGTAATTATTCTCATTGTCCTTACAATTGGGGGACAATGATTTATTTCTATCTCTCCTCTCTAAGCATCTACTTTTCCTTTGTGGAGTGGTGTTTGTTCATGATTTGGTGCCATTCCTTGTTTGAAGTTATTATTTCTCAAGGATTCTCTCTTATACAAGAGGTGCAAGTCCTTGGCTACAACCACTTCTTCACTTGGAAATATACATCTACCATAAACTTATCCCTCACATTGGGTCAAAAGTGTGTCATCCTTCATCAAGAATCTGTTTCACCTAGTAATGGGAGGAAGGTATTAATTCTTTTTCTCTTTCCTTTCTTTTGGTAGAAGATGATATGTTTGTTCAAGTTAGCTCCTCTTGGAGGTAGATGCCTTTTGAGAAAATATATCTTGTCCTCTGTGGATCCACCTTACACTCATTGTAAGATATCTCTTCTTCAACTATCTTACCCTTGCTTGATGAGGATTCCCTCTCTAACTTATATTTTTGACATTGTTGCCTAAAGGATATCACCTTGGTGTTGAAGGTAAGGTATCCTTGTCTCTAGCTTTCTTAAGACATCAACATAGTGTTATGTTGACATCTTAAAGGGGTGGCACCCATATTGTCCCCTTTATACTATATTGAACTATACTCTTGCATATCATTTTTGCATGTCTTAAATTAGGTGTTCATTCTCGGAATGAGAGTAAAAAATCTTAGAGAAAGATGCTTCATACTCAAAACCAGACGTATCATTTTATATATGTCTTAGATGGGGTTACATTGTTGGCAATTGACACTCAATTGGTTGGTTTCAATATGTTATCATTGATGGAAACATGGCAACATGTTTTGGCTTCATTTTTTGGTTCAGTTGTATATCGGTAGGCACTTCACAGACACTTCACCAACACCGACAGGTTGGATAGATTTCTTTGGTTACCAGCAATGTAGGCCAACATGGTTTAGAATCAGGTTATCGATATTGGAGACCGACATATTTTGGATCCGGCATCGGTAAATATTTTTGAAATTCATGTATTTATGTTATTGAGCCAGCATGTATATTCATATTATAATTATCTTTGTAATCCGACATAAGGCATGCTGAATTGTAAAGGGTATATAGGTTAGTTGATTAAATCATTTGACATATGATATGTATATGAATATGGATTGAGAGGAGAATATGATAATGTTATGTAATGCAAAATATATGAGAGAGATCATGTATGTGAGGATATTTATGTAAGGGTTATTCCGATAAAGGGTTTAGGGTTTCAGATCGGAATAGACAGAGCTTAACCGGAACTATATTCTGGCATAGAAGATGCTATCATTGTTGTTCAATCATTTTTTTGAATTGTGGTTGGGATTGTATGTACTCAGTGAGGCTCCTTTTGTGATTGAGTAGTGCTCTCTAGGCTGTAAGCCTTCCTACAAGTGCAGGCCCCTATATTTTGTAATATCTCTTCATATGGCCAGTGGATTGATATTGTGGGTCACAAATCTCATCATGGTTTTTCCTCTTTGAGGTTTTCCATGTATAATTCTATGTGTTATGGTATTTAATTTTGTGATTGTCTTATTGGTTGCTTTACTTCTTTCAATTCTATATGTACCAGTATACCGGTTGGTGTATGCATGTTTTAATAAGGTTAAAATTTATCATTTTGGTAGAACACTTATTCACCCCCCCCTCTTAGTGTTCTTGGATTCCAACAATTGGTATCAGAGCCTTGTGCCTCAGAGAAAGTTTAACAACTTGAGGAATATCCTGAATCCAAAATCCATGGATATGAGTTTGGAGAAGCAATTTGAGGTGGCACTTGAAGATTATGATGCTGAAAGGATGAAGAACTTGAAGCTACAAGATGAATTGAATTATGCTCATGAATTAATTCTTGTCCTATAGGAGAGGCTATCATCTGTTTAGGCTAGGAGGAAGGAAATTTTGTAGAATAAGGATAATGATGAGAAAGATGCACTTAGTGAGAGATGTCTGAAGCTGAGTCAAGAGAACATGGTTATGAGAAATGAAATTCAAGCTATAACTATGAGGATGTCAAAAGAGATTAAGCATCAGAAGAAAAAGGAAGAAAATCTAGTTGTATCTCTGAAGAAGAAATTTAAAGAATGTGGAAGGTTGGTTCAAGAGAATGATATGTTGAGAACTGATTTAGTACAATCCTAGGGTAATGAACAAGAGCTTGAGAGTCAAATGATAATTCTGAGAGATGATCTGGCTACTGCAAGTGAGTATAAAGAAAAATTCAAGATTAGTTCAGTATAGCTAGATGAGTTATTGAAGAGACAAAGGCAAAATGGAGATTCTAGTGGACTTGGATTTGAACAATGATAGAGTTCCGGTACTGCAAATGAAGATCAAAATCATAAGGCACCAGTAAGGCAGTTTAATGCTAATAAATTTAATGGTAGATGCTTTGTTTGTAATAAATTTGGTCACATGGATAGGCAATGTAGAAATAGAGCAAATCAGAACCTTGATTCTTCTCCCAGTCAATGTTCTAAATGTAATAAGTATGGTCATAAGAAAAAAGATCGCATAATGAATGTTAAATGTTATGCATGTGGAAAATTTGGACATATGGCCAATCAGTGCAGGTCAAGAAATTACATCGGTTTTAGCAAAGCAATTCAAAAGAACAATGTTACATGTTATGCATGCAATGAGGTTGGACATATTGATATGTTCTATAGAAGCAGAAATTCAACGGTTGGTAATGGAGGATCAAATGAGAAAGGAAAAGAGAAGGTTAATGAAATCTGACAAGATCATACCCAGAGATGGGTCAGGAAGACAGAAGAACAATCAGCAGATGGAAATGCACTAGTTACTCAATCCACAAAGGAGGTTGCTCTTGCATCGACAGGAAGCTCATCTCGTAAATAAGGTAGATGCCTTAGGGGTAGGAAAATTTTATGAAGATGCTACATATGCCCCGGGAAGAGGTTCTTGAAGATGTCCCATATATTGGAGATGCTTATCCAGCATGGAGATGTTTGATCGAGATCTAGTATCTTCCATCAGAAGTCATTAATATTAATGAAGGATTAGGGTTACTTGGAGGATAAAAGGTCAAATCCACTTGATTTCTGATCACTTTTCATTCAGAGTGATTTAGAGCGATTCAGAGGAACTCTAAGGTGAATCAGTGTGATCGATGTCATCTTGAGTGATTTCACCAGTGATTTGAAGAGGTCTTTAGTATTTTTTACCGGCAGCTATTCACATGTATTTATCTTCAATCATGGAAGTGGGATAATCATCTGTACCTATATTGTTATAAATCTGACTATTATTAAGGTGAAGGACCATCCCAGGCTGATTTTCAAGTGATATCTATATGTTCTACCCTAGATGATTCGGTTGGTGCTTTTTCTTGTGTTCTGGAAGGAGTCGTGTATGTCGAAGATGTAAGAGCTTACATTCACTATCATATTGAGGATTTAGGATGAATCATATTAAGAGAATGTACACGAGTGAGGTAATGGGAGATTCTAGAAAGATTAAGCCCGAATGCCAACATCTTGTGGATTTAGGGTTTATCGACATTCTGCATATTCTAAAATTTGAAGATGAGATTATTAGGTATTTTTTCAGTAAGGTGCGTGGAGAGTTTATCTGGCTGGATAGACCATATAATATTACAAGAAGGCCATCAGGTCAATCACTGGTTTACCACAAGTTGGACAATGTCCGAAGAATAAAGTTTCAAATGATCAAGTCAACAAGATTACCGATGCAACATCAGACAAGCGGTGAATGGGGATCAGTACTATCACCAACACAGATATTAGATTTGGAAGCATGGGCATCGGTTACAAGGTAACACAATCAAATTGACTGAATTCTGTTTCTAGCTACTACATTTATGCAACTCATAAAATAATGAGGGAGAATGAGAAGTTAGATCTATGTGGTTGGATGTTGGATGAATTATTGATTAACCTAGGAAAGATTAAAGGAGAAAAGAAAGGAAAATTTCGGTATGGTAGCCTAATTGTCTATATAATGCTATTTTTAATCAATGAGACTCCCGGTTTTGGGAAGAGAAAATGGGCATTTGATATCCCGGTAGGGAGACAACTAAAATAGTCAATTGCTACATTGGGTAGTCAGAGAGATGACAAAGTGTGGGGTTACTTTAAAGAATTTTGAAAGGATATGAATTCTAGGATGAGGGTTCTAAAGCACATTGTTGAGAAGTACTCAACTGACATATGATTCATGGTCAAGAAAGATGAAACTTTGATGGAAGTTGTAAGGCCCCAAAAGATTTGTATTGAGGAAATGGGTTATGAAGTTGATTCTCAGATTCTTGATACTTATGTACAAACACTAATTGATGCACCTATAGATGAATCTATAAAAAACTTTGGTACTACTAAGCAGAAGAAGCAAGAGGTTGAAATTGAGTTCAACCAGAAGAAGAGAGAGAAGCAAGAAGGTAAGGAAAGTAAGTTTGTTGAAAAGGTTTTATAGGACATCAAAGCATTGATTGATGGTGTCCCAGACAAAAACAGGAAGAGGAAAGAACCAGAAATATTCATTCAGCTGATTGCAGCTGATTTTGGATCTCAAGATGACACACCCCTAGCATTCAAAAGGGTATTGAGGAAGAAAACTAAAGAAACCAAGGTAGAAGCTAAGAAGCAACCAGTTAGGAAAGTTACTATCAAGGTACCAACACAAAAAATAGCACCAAAAGAAATATCATCAGCCCCGTCCGGTACTGGGAGGAGAAAGAAGAAGGATGGCATTGATATTGCAATTGAATCTGGTAATGTAACTATTATTCCACCAAAGAATTGTGTAGAGTTAGTTTATGAAATAACTAAAGATGGTATGCTAAATAATGTATAGTTTTATTATGAACATTTAGATAATGATGAACAAAGAGAAGTAGAGGAATCAGACTTATTGTATTTGGATATTTATAAGAAAGCCTTGTTAGAAATTGAAGAGCAAATACTGGCACAGTTCTATGACATGTTAGATGCTAGAAGACTATCAACAATGCAAGAAGACAGACATATAAAGATTCAAGAGTTGTTATCTGTTTGTGTTTTTATTGCTCCAGAGGAGATGGACAAGACACTTGAGGTTGCAGATAGGAAAATATTTAACATCAAGCATAGAATAATCAGTCTTATGTTAGGTAGGGTCAATGAGATAATCAAGGAGACCCACAAGGCAGGGGATAATTTCTTTGAAAAGAATTGTGGTTTTTATACTTCACCAGAACCTAAGACAGATACTACAGACATCCTGGTTGAAGGGAAAGGTAAAGGTATAATGGGTGTACTTCACCCTCAATTTTGAAAAACATTAAGATAGTAGATATTGAGCCCCCGATAGATACAAATGTTCAGATAAATGTTGATTTACCGGTAGATACAGAGAATGTAAAGGTTAATAATGTACAAGTTACTAATGTTGAGGACAACAGTCCTCCAAATCCAAATGTACAGGATGAGGTTATAGTTCCTAGGGAGGAACCGACAGTTACTAAAATTGCACCAAGTGGCGAAGCCACCAGTGCAAGTGAGGGAGCTATAAAGGTTAAATCATCAGAGGAGAATAAAGGAGAATCCAACAAGGAACCAATAGTGAGTTCATCATTGTTGTCAATTGACACATCATAGGTTGAAAAGAAAAGCATAACTGAGATGAGTTTTAATGAACTCATGATGATGGCTGCACAAAAAATGATGAAGGAAGGATCTATCGATAAAGGTTTTATTGACCAGTCTATCACTCTTTTGCATAGACCTGTCCCGAAGTGAAAGTTTGACAGAGAAGCAAGCCCATCCGACAAGCTTAAGACAATCACAAAGCACATTTCAAAGGATTTTCAGTCTTTGCAGTAGATATAAAACTGACAAGCACTGGAGAGATTCACATAGGCAAAGAGAGATACATTTGATCAAATGATTGAGTCGGAGAGGAAGGAGATTAATGATAAGTTGAAATTGATTGATAATGCATTGAGGCAGTGTACTGATATCTATAGAGTATGTTGTAACACATGTTTTCTAACAGTTGAGACAGATAAAAAGGTTAAGGATATTCAGGAGGAGATTGTAGGTATAGCCAATTCTTTTGATGGATTGAATTTTTTAACTACGTAGGACCTATTGATGGTCAGATTTTGGTTTTGGAAGCCCAAGTTTTTATTCTTGAGAAGGAAAAAGATAAAATCATAAGAAGAGCTAGAAGTCTTAGAGGATTGGTGAGTCCCCGGTTGGATTCACTCAGTGTACATAAGGAGGAGTGTATAGATCTGGTTGGTATACCCACACCAGTAGAGCTTAATGAGAAAGAGTCATTTGCCCTATGCTAAATGGGCTTGTATCTATTTTTGACACTTTCAAATCAGGTTGGGATACCTATCTTGAGATTTTAGAGAAGGCTTATCTGGATATTTTAAAATACATTTAGCTTCAGTAAGGTATTTTAGGACATATTCATTGTATAGTCTTTCTTTCTTCGTCCTGATTTTTGGTGTTCTTTTTGGTATTTTTGATGACATTGATGTCAAAGGGGGAGTGATATTGATGTGAAAAAGAAAAATGGGAGTTGTATACATTAGGGGGAGTATAAGTCAAAAATTCATGGAGATATGGAGTATTTTTTATTATGATCATAGATGAATATTTAGCTCAGGGGGAGCAGGCTCAGGATGAAACTGACAGATGGAAACCATGATCATTTTTCACATGAGTGTTGCCATCAATGCCAAAAGGGGAGATTTTTGGCAATTGACACTTAGTTGGCTAGTTTCAATATGTTATCATTAATGACAACATGGCAACATGTCCCGGCTTCATATTTTGGTTCAGTTGTGTACCGACAAGCATTTCACAGGCACTTCATCGACAACGGCACTGACATCGATAGGTTAGATAGGTTTCTTTGGTTACTGGCAATGCAAACCAACATGGTTTAGAATCAAGTCATCGGTATTGGAGGCTGACATCTTTTGGATTCGGCATTGGAAATTGCTTTTTATATTCATGTATTATTGTTATTGAGTCGACATGTATATTCATATTGTAATTATCTTTGTAAGCCGACATAAGGCATGATGAATTGTAATGGGTATACAGGTCAGTTGATTAGATCATTTGATATATGATATGGATGTGAATATGGATTGAGAGGAGAATATGATAATTTTATGTAATGCAAAATATATGAGAGAGATCATGTATGTGAGGATATTTATGTAGGGGTTATTCTGGTAAAGGGTTTAGGGTTTCAGACTGGAACAAATAGAGCTTAACTAGAACTATATTTAGGCATAGAAGATGCTATCATTGCAGTTCAATCATTTCTCCGGATTCTAGTCTGGATTGTATATAGTCAGTGAGGCTCTTTTTGTGATCGAGTAGTGTGCTCTAGGCTGTAAGCCTTCGTGCAAGTGTAGGCCCCTATATTTTGTAATATCTCTTCATATGGCCAGTGGATTGATATTGTGGGTCACAAATCCCACCATTTTTTTTCCTCTTTGAGTTTTTCCACGTATAATTTTGTGTGTTATGGTATTCATTGATGTGATTTGCTTATTGGTTGATTTACTTCTTTCAATTCTATATGTACCGGTATACCGGTTGGTGTATGCATGTTTTAATAAGGTTAAAATTGATCATTCTCATAGAATACTGATTCAACACACACCCCCCCCCTTCTCAGTGTTCTTGGATTCCAACATACACATCACCAAAACTAGAGAAAAGATTCTTAAATAGGATGGCCTTGAAATCATGCATGTATCTTTGCTACTTGGCATTTACATATTTGCACACACACATTTTCCCCTTGGCATTTGCATTTACATTACATGTCTTCAAAAATTTGAAGCACACTAAAAAACAATGCAAATACTCTTACACGAGGTGCTATACACTTGAAACCAGACATCACTTAAAGACACACACAAAGATGGGTGCAGATAGCTAGAAATAGTGAGACTATTCTTACTCTCCTCCCCACATGGATCTCCTAGATAAAAAAATCTAGGGGCAAATTGTCCATGCCCTTTCCCACCATGGATCACCTAGATAAGAACATCTAGGGGTGATTAGTCCATGCCCTCTCTCATAATTCTTCTCATGGGTCACTTGGATAAACACATCTAGGGTGTATTCATGCTCTCTCTTCTTCCTCTTATGAACTCATAGTTTTGCTATTGAAAGTTCATGGATGATGCTTGCTTTTCTCTTTTATGTGATCATTTATGTTCGTGATAGTTCATGGATGATATTAGTGGTTGATATTTGTTGATATCGAGGTCTCTTCGACTAGTTGACTTGAGGTCTTGTTTGCTTTGGGTTTTTAACTTTTGTTGTGTGTCCATTTATTTATTTTTCCTTTATTTGTCTTTTTGTCTTCACTTGCCTTTTTTTGTTTTTATGTTTGCCTAGTTTTGTCTACCCTTACATATGTTTTGAGCAAGTTAAGATCCTAATATTGGGAGCTTAGTTCCTCAAAATTAGTGATATCCTATACTGCTTGTGATTTGCTTCGCATTTCTCATCTTCTTCTACTTTATTGTGAGTATTTGTGTAAGCTCGTACTACTTCCAAAGTGGGGGATAAATGTAGCATCCTAAAATTACATCCCTTGCAATTTTGACTACATTTGGGGTCCTCACCTTAGCGGCACTAGTACATTTGGGGTTTAATTCCAATGGTCGCTCGTCGAAATTTTGACTATTTTTCGTCAGGCTGCCGACAAACGCAACCATTGAAAACTTGTTGTTGGATATTCTGACGGAGCTCGCCAACATCAGAATTCCAATGGCACCCGGGACATCAGGTCTCCATCAGTGTATGTCTTACCGATAGCCTCATCGACTATTAACAAGAACAAATGTTCCCTTCGCCACTAGTGTAAGTCTTGCTGATGGATTTCATCGGCATGTGCTACCCCAATGACACCAAGGACATCAAGTCTCCATCAGTGTATATCTTATTGATAGCATGAGTGTTCTGCTACATGCAGTCTCTAGGACAATCTAGTGTGGAACATATAGGAATCATTTCTTACTATTTGAAGGTTATCAAAGCATGAGTGTTCTGCTACATCTTTACCACATAAATTAAGAAATCCATCCCATGACTTGAAGTCATTTAATAAAAAATTAAAAAGTTAAAAATCAATGAAAGGAAGCAAGCATTAAAAGCACTAATGTGGTTGAAGAGTTTATATTTTCTATAAAGCACTCATGTGGTTGAAGAGTTAAAAAAGATATTGATAAAGAATTTATGTTTTCTATAATGAGTGGATCTTTGTCTATATTAGACGACAAAGGAATCTTCTAATTAGATGGCAAAATAGAAACATTTAAAAAGAAGAATTTATGGCTCATTTTATCGACTTTTAAAACACACAAATTTAAACAAGAATAAATAGATTTTATAGTGTATTAAAGTGAATAACAAATTAGAGATGCACACTAAAAAAACATACATCTTTGTATCTTATTATAGTTTTTCTCCACCTCCATCATTGTGAAACTTACTTTGTCATTAAACTATACAATTTACATAACCATAGATCATGGAAATACTTCACTTCATAATTCAATTTTACCTTATAATAAAAAAGAGATACTCAAATAAAAATAAAAGCCCCCAAAAAATATGTTTCACCTATATTATCAAGCTCTTGTTGAATTTAGTAAACCTTCTCAATTATAGAGTGAATTTGTTCTCAAGATTAAATTCTTCTACCTTATTATCTTTAACTTTTTCTACCGTACAAGATGATAATTCCCCAATACCTTTTAGCTGACAAAACCTACACAAAATAGTATATTTGTAATTAACATGGTAACTATGAATAGCTGACACACTAATAAATAACAATTAATTTCTCTTAATACAACTGTTTCCAAAAGTAAGAAAATATATGAAGCCCTACGAGAACAATTATTTTGGATCAATCTTTGTCATTCTTTGATGATGTCAATTATTAGTGAACACCTAATTTGATTATACCTTAATACATTATACTTTAAAAATGCCAAACTTGAACATGCACTAAGAGGAAAAGTATGCATATTTTTCAATCCTTGGCCAATTGTGAATCTTCTGACTATGAAATATGAACCATTTATAAAACTAAACCAGAAGCCAAAAACCTTGCTAAAGGGCTACACAACCTCAGAAACACAAGAATATTCTAATCATTGTTAGAAACTCAGAACCATTAGGTGAGACATTTTAGAAAATAACAAACCCAACATTGCCTTCTAACTGATAATGTGAAACATTAGGATTGAAGATTATTAATAAAAATATATAAGTTGCTTAAAAAAAAAACCATTTTGTTACTTGGATTGTGAGTAGCACAAAATTGTCTCATTTCATTTTATTGGTCACAAGGGCTTGGGCTTAATGAGAAAATGTTATATTGAAGTGGAAATGTGTGGGTATTGAATTTTGATCCATAGTTCATGCAAAAATGAGAACAAAAGATCAACTATATTCTTAGTACTATTCCTTCTTTGAGAGCATAACTGGGAGAGACACACAAAAACTTTAAAAATCAAATGAATAAATCTCGAGTAAACCCATTGAGTGAAGAAAACATTGAAAATTAAAAAATTAAGAAGTAGACCTAGAGGTCGAGTAGGAGAGGAATGCGAAAGGGTAAAAAAGTGCAACTTGCATTGTTTATCTTTTTGAAAGCATTGAAAGTGATAGTTAAATGGTGCCTACTTCATCATGCTCCCTTGCCGAATCTTCATTGCAGCCCAGGCAGGAAAGTAGTACTCAAATGATTCTTGCATGCTAAGGTCCAAATTTCTTCATCCTAATATTATTTTTAAAACTGTAGATGCCAACCTTGGGAGTGATTGGATGAGCAGATATCCCCTCTTGTTACTCTTCTTGTTGTTAGCATATGACTAAAATCCCTACCCAAAAGCTTTGCCGATCCAAAATCCCCCAATTTTGGAGAAGAAATCAGCATCTAGAAGAATGTTCTTAGGCTTGACATCACCATGAATAAAGGCTCTTTCGATGCCTATGACAGTACCAAATTGATTTTTTTCCAGTGGAGTGTCTGGTCTTGGTTTTCAGAATTACAGCTAGAGAGGAAGGAGTTCAAACAACCATTGGGAATGCAATCATAAACTAGTAACTTGTGCAATCTTTGCCCACAAAATATTTTGAGGCTGATCAAATTTGAACATAATAAATATTTCTGACAGAGCTGATTTTCACCCAAAACTATTTTTTGGTGATTCTTAAACTATCCAACTACTTTACAACCACAAGCAAGGTTATAGCCTAGATGTAGGTTATCACCACAGGGACAATAGCCTTCAGAAATCAAAACATTGTGCACATCTATTTTTCTAGCCAAATTCTTATTTACTCCAAGCATAGCAACAAAATTTAAACACAATTATTTTTCTGGCCAAATTCTATGCAAAGCGAACCCAAAATCAGTTTAAAATATATTTTCAGGCATGAGGTGAGGAAATTAGATCCAATTCAGAGATCTAATGATTCAAAAATTTGATTTTATTAGTTTCAAGCATGAGGCGAGGAAATCAGATCCAATTCGAAGATCTAAATGATTCAAAGATTTGATTTTGTTTGAATATTTGATCTCATCTGATAACTATTCAAAAACACTAGTTTTGTGACAACCCACTAATTTCATGTGATGACTATGAAAACCGGCCCCATTAATTTCATTTGATGACTCAACTATTTCTAATGACTATTGAAAGCCGATAGTTTCACGTCAACCCATTAATTGTTTTACGGTGTGAGACAAGTTTCAGGTCAAAACCCCACACAAAATGTAGCCTCTCGACTAATTATGCATCAATATTTCGATCAATTCAAGCAAACCATTAGAAATTGTAGGGCACTATCCTTCTTAACTATGCCCGATACAAGGATTTGTCTGTAGGTTTCTATCATGGCCTATGCTCTATCAAATCTCCTCTATTTGAGCTACCTTGAATGCATGCCTATCACTGTTTGAAACTTTGATAGTCTATATCCTCTATGTTGCTAACATTGAAAGGCTCCTTTATTATTATGAATATTGGCTCAGGTGTATGGATTCTGTAATAATCATAGAATAGTATTTATATTTATTTGATACAACAATTCTTACTCACAACTCTCTTTACAATAGTGAATATCCTTATTGTCACATACAATGAGTATGATGGCATCCTTGTCATCTTCTAAAAATGATCTCTTATCTAAGTATTTTCTCATATTGTTTTGATTATCTCATCACTGAAAAATCTACATCACTATGATTTTCTAACTATCTACACTCGTGGAGAGCTATTTGACCACTCTTTGTATCATCTATGGATCTAGGGCTTTTGGTTTGACTGGCAACTCTTGGTCTGTAACTTTGTATGACTTCTATTGTCACTACTCATTCTCTTCAAGTTGGCATCTACATTACTGTTTCTATATCATTGCTGACTATATTTTGGAATTGATAAGCTTCTTTTGATAGTAAACTTATCATTGAGATCTCATAAGGCATTGTGCCTACCACTTCTTGGATATATGCCATGATAAATATTGCCATACTTTTGGTTGCCTTTTGTTTACTCTTTCTTTTATTTTCCTCAAGCCTTATTGTAAATGCTTATGCTGCCTATTTCCCGTGATTGAAAGCTTTGATATGTTAACTATAGTGAGGTTTGACTATGAATGAGGATAGTTCACGGCCCCTTTTGTGATAAGTTTCTTTTAGATCAAAAGTTGACCTAGATGATCATCAAATGAGAACTATTGGCTATCTTAATCACTATGCATAACGAGTTTTTGTTATAGAGATCAAGTATTATATTAACAAGGTAATGAATTTCAAAGGCTACTTCGATGCATTTTATTCCTACCTCTAGGAGGTAGCAACTTTTGGATGTACATTCTTCTAATTATATGTTAATTACGGCTTCTAATAGATTGAGGTTGTCTAACATGCACATAGATGACTCAAGCATCTTAATTATGTCTCTTGGAGGTTGAGACCTATAAATGGGTCATTGTCCACTTCACTATATCATCTTTAGCATTAGAAAGAGTTGTTCCTCCTCCTATTAAAAATTGTTGAAAGCTACCTATGTCCTCAATGGGTCTCTTAACTTGTAAAAATTGCCAATATTCATGAAGAAAAATGAAAAAATGTCATTAGTGAAATGATTACTCATTGAGACCATCTTAAGATGACTTAAAACACAACCATCATATCCCACAAAAATAAATACTGGCCAAACATGCCTCAGAAGCCTCTAATTACGTAAAAGTTAATACTATCCTCTAGATGTCAAAGGAAATTTGGTCATGTGCATTGACCGCTACAATTTGGAGTGCAAAAGAGGGAATGTACCTGATAGTTCGCTACAATTTTAAGAAAAAAGAGACTCTATGGCACCGAGAGGTTGCAATCATAGCCTATGTTGGCCATAATCTCTGTTGCAGCAATAATGAGATGTGAGGTAACAATTATAAAATTTGGATGAACTCAAAGAGACATTTACAAATATAACCTACCCTTTATAATACCTAATTGAAAAAATGGATGCAATGCAAGTCCTTGTATCAATAATGTCTGGAAGATAGTAAAAAAGTAGGACAATAAATTCTATATAAAAGTGGTTAGACTTAAAATGATAAGGAAAATTAAAAAATGCTAAAGAAAATGTCAACTAATAAAAAAAATTACAAGGATGAGGCATATTCACAAATTTTATAGTCACGCCATGGATATCACTACTAGAATCAACTCATAGTGTTAGTATACATACAAGAAATATCGGAGTTCATTATACCCAACAACTTGTGGTGTGGTTTTTCGTGTTGGCTCTGTTGGACCTTGCAATTAAGATTCTATATATAATATTCAATAAGATTAACTGTGCAAAATAATGAAATATTGAAAAGTGTGTTATCTTATTAAGATTCGCTTTGTTTTGAGAATAGTTTAATATTCTCTAATTAACAGGTCCAGCCACGTGAAGGTGGAAGCTCATTTGGCCTCTCCCCCCCCCCTAACATCACTCTAAATTCCCCGTTAATAGCTAACATTCATTCATTCTTTCATCCATTATTAAAATATAGTATTCATTCATTATCACGTAACATTCATTAACACATAAAATTCATTAAGATGCAACATTCATTAACATTCATTAACATATATCATTCATGAACATTCATTAGCACATAATTACATTCATTAACACATAAAAATCAGCCATTATCAAATAAGGTAGATTACAATCATTTTTTTTTTTTTGAAGCTAAGTAAAAACTAAGTGGAGCATCGTTTTCTTCATCATTTTTCCCATCTTCAGTTGTTTTTCCCTCTGCTCGTGATCTTGATGTATGCCTAGTCCTATACAAAGGACAAGGGCATTGAACCAAAGGGGGGTCCTCTGCAATAACAAAGAAATGGGTTAAATTCAAAACATTTTTTATTATTGTTACAAGTATTTCATTAATTTAAAGAAAATAACCGTGGTGCTCTTTACCTGATGGGGTGACATCATCTTCCACATCATTTTGTCTAGCCTCAACCTCAACATGTTGAACACCCTCTAGATCCTCTGGAGTTGAAATACAAAAAGTTACATTAATCAATACACCAATTGCAATTAAATTTGTTTAAAGGAATAACAGTGGTCCTCTTTACCTGATGTTGTCTACCTAGATCATGCTCCACTTGGTCACCACCGACTACATGCTCTAAAATATTAACAAAAAAGGTTACATTAATTACTACACTAATTACAATTTAATTAAGATGTTTAATTATATTAATAATTACATAAAAAAAATTGAATAACAAATGAATACCTCCACTGCTCGAATGCACATCTGGACCTTCATGTCCAAGTTGTGTTCCACGATTAGCAGGATGCATTCTAATGTCATGCATGTTGTTATCATTGCTTGCTTATTTAAAAATAATATAGTCACTTTATGTTGCAACTTAGCATCAAATAGATTATTGGTAAAGTATTCAATTTGAAATCATTTTCATTTAGCTTATTTACCTTTGTGACAGATGCATTAGAATCTCATGTTCACCCACTCAATTCTTATAGCTGTTCAACCATGGTTGTATAGCCTTGCTGGTAGGTAATTCTCTTGTCATCTTCTATGGGCACTCTAGTGAATTAAGAGCCTTGCATTTTTTATTAGTATCGTGAATTTTTCTTGTATTGTTTCATAAAAGAAAAATGTTTGCAATTTCTAAATATTTTGATGCGATATTTCATTTACTAATTCTTACAATTCGTGTGGCAAGTTTCATATAACCACCAGAGATGAGTTTGTGTTGCCCTTTCTTTTCTTGTCTTGCCTTGGTTGCCTTTCAGGTGTCACTCAGTCTATGAAAAGTTTGAAATATGTTAGATTATATAAATATAAAGAGTAATTAGTACATAATTACATTCTTAATAGTATCACATACCTTCTTCTGGCAACTGGGGGTGTATTTCCTTTTTTCCTTTCAATTCTCTCCTTCGCATCCAAAATTAGATCCTTCCACTTCCTCTCTGGAATCATGGGGGGACGCTCGTACTTTAAGTTCTTCTCTAAATGTGTCATGTATTGGTCCCTCACATACTTTAGATATATGCCATCTTTTTTAAGGAGTTTGGTTTTGTTGAATGTGTCATTTTCGAACAACCCAACCATACAGTTTGTTAGTTCATCTTTTAACTTTTTTTCTTGGTCATTCCACCTTTAAAGCAAAAACAAACCTGTTAGATTCAAAATAAAAGTGAAGCTACCTTTGATATAGTTCAAGAAAAGGATCAAAGGAAAACTATTCTAACAATGATATGAAATCAAAATAGTGGATTAGGGCTAGGTCACATATGATATTCCACCTTTTATGTATGGTGGGCCCAAATATCTGTGATGCAATGTCATTAATATTTTTATAAAAATATCATTTCCTGCAAAAAAATCACGGGATCATTAGTCCAAAACGAGTGATCAGTAAGTAAATTACAATTAGACTGTATATAATAATAATTTTAAATTACCTGGAACCTTTTGTATCATTAAGGGAATAAATTCTTCGTCGCTCACCACCAATGTGGCCTGCAACGTTCCTGTACTAGACATACGGGAAGATCCAGAAAATGATGGTATGTTATTAGCAATAGTTGCCTCTGGCGCATCCTCATGTGCATCTCCTGTTGCATAAACTGAATCCACTATGAAATGCCCCCAAGAAAGAATGCTTCAAGGGAAATAAACACATAATGAAAGAGAGAGAAAAAGAGGGATCTACCAATAGTGGGCGGGTCAACATGATGTGCAGTAGATGATGTCTGCATGTTGTGTGTTGCCGACATTGCAGTCGGCAATACAGGTGGGGCTAACCTTGGATGAGGCGATGTTTGCATAGGAACATTGACAACACTTGAAGAATAATACATTAAATATATAAAACATTAAATATATGAAAACTGCAAGAATTGTAAACATAGATGAACCTTTATTAGGAATTGTAAAGAAAAATGAACCTTTATTAATTTTTCGATGCTAATCTTAATGATACAACAGTATGAAGGAGGAAAAAGGTAGGTAAATCTATAACAAGAGGGCAATGTAAAGGAAGAAGGAAGGAGACACCTTGAAGAACATTGTAATGTATTATGGTTTGATAAAATCAATAAAATTTTGTGTTTTGAAACTTGTTAATTGCAAATTTCCATGACAGTCACGTTTCATGCATTGTTTCAAGTTTCTTCTCATCAAGCAAATAGATTAAAAATGTCTAATAAAGGATAGGAGGGTGAAGTGTAATGAATTAACTTTTTTTTGTGCCAAGTTAGAGCAATGGCCGTGAAGAATGAGGAGATTTTGAATTTTTTTCTCTAAACTGTCCAAAACCCTAAGTTCTAGGTCAGTCACAAGGGTTTGTTAATATCCATTGATGTAGTCATTGAAAACTTCTCAAATTCTGGATTCCTATTGTCAACTCAAGTATCTTTCATATTGAATTTTTCTTATGTTGAATGGTTGTACAAATGTCAAGAAAACTAGTGCCCTAGCATATTGAGACAAAGTTTTCCCTGTTTTGGGACAACAAACCATATTGTTTTGTTGAGTGATGTCCAATGGGTTGAAATAGGACTGTGTTGATTAAATAAGGTTGGAAGAACTCTAAATAACCTTCCCCGGTATGATGGACATTGATCCTAAGGTGTTCAGGCACTAAAAATGGCATGAGTATAGTGTTTATGGGTTGCAAACTATGTTTGAAGATCTAATATGTCTGAGACAGTATCAAGTATGATGTGTTTTGGGTGCTCAAAGTGATAAGCCAAGAAATTTTCAATCTACTTATTTGATCATGACAGTCACAATGAATGATAGTTTGGGTTCCTTATTTTGCAGTTTTGGAATTTGTAAGGATTCTCTGAGTAAGTTCAGATTATGAGTACTTGGGCAATTGGAGAAGACATTAATGAGATGAGGATAGTGAAAGAACACTCTTGGATGACAGGGGTAAGTATATGTTAAGGTATGATGGTTGAAATACTTGATATTTTCACAATGTTAAGGCTAACATGGAGTTACTTGAACATGTAACTTGTCTTGTTGGAAGTTGAGCTCAAGTAGAATGTGAGCTAAAGTAGAATGTAATGAGCTTTAAAAGGAGAGAGTATCATATAGTGAGAGGTGAGTTGACAGTGAAGAACAAATCACAGTATGAAGCTCTCAAAATTTATAAGTGATGAAGTCAGAGGTTGATCCAAGTCAATGATCTAATAAAAGGATGTGTGGGGGGGTTTGTTGAGAACAAGTGAAGGGATGTGTAAGGGGGTTTGTTTCCCTAAGGTATACATGATCAGTCATGAAGAGCATCGACTAGATCCCTCTACATCAACTACATCCCTTGACATTAAAAGAGAAAGTTCACAAGTCCAAAGAAGGAGTAGTTTTAATGTATATAACATGGTCATAACCTGAACTACCTGCAATACCCTGATCATGGCCACCAGGCTGATGAAGATGCATAAAATCATGTAAAAACAACACGTACATATTTTAGTTAAGGAGATAAAAGAGAATAAAATATAAACTGTTATAATTGAACTTTTGTTATAATTAAAGCTTTCATTACTGCTTAGTTGCAAGTTTTGTGTTGTCTGCATCAATTGTTGCACCCTCTCTTTTATTTCATTGGTCTGAGGGTTCATGGATGCCAAAGCAAGAATTTCTCTATTAATTTTCCTAACAAACTTTTTCATCATTTGTATACGGTTTGTGGTAAATGTGATATCATCATCAAATAATATTGTTGAGTCCATGTCCCTATAGAGGTGCTGAGGTACTACAGGTCCCTTTCCCTTTCCCTGAACATCCGTATGTGACAAGAATATTATTAACACTATCAAAATTACTCCAAAACACTCAAGAAAAGAACATAATAATGTAATAGTTTTCTTCTATCTAATCTGAACAATTACAATGAGGTTTACCTGCTCGGTAGAAGTGTCAGGACCTACATCCCTGTCTATGATATGTGATGGATCCATGTTGCCCTATGACAAAGAAAAAATATAAAAATGTTAGTGAAATGAAACCAATAGACTTAGCAAAAGAACTTAATAATAAAATGGTATATTGGAGTCATTAATTGGAGGTTGGTTTAAATGGTATATAGTACATACCACCCCCATGATAGTAACTTTGTTTGTATCTATACAATTCAAATTATAATCGATTAGCAACTCTTCCCCTGCACTTATTGATTTTATCGCACATACGAATACATGATTTCCCTCACGTGCCTCAAATATGCAATTGGGTTGCTTATTAGTTGACCCAGGTCACGTACTATTTATTAAACCTACAATATTCCCTATTCATTTTGGCCTTCCATCAATGTATAAAGCCACTCGTTTAGTTTGATCATTATCATTCGGTTGTATATAAATTGCTGACGGTGCATACCTACGCATACTTTTTCTATATCGAACAATTTGCATCCAATTTTTGTAATTCTAACAAGTTCCGGCATACTCCATCAATTCAGCAACTTTGTTGTAACAGAACTTTATGCCATCCATGGAAAATAGGCCCAAACCATGTAACGACGAAGGTGCTATGTGATATATCCTCTCATTAACACAAAATTAGTGTTTATTGGTGGACGTTCCTTGGGTACCCATTATTTCTGTAGATGTTTGTACCTCAAGGGTACCTTGATGTCGCCTTTGGTCTCATCATCGTAAGAACATGACCCCCCTTGAGCAAGAAAAAATTCCATGTGTTTATTGAATTTTCTTCTAATCTTTTGACATCTAGTTGATCTCCCTATTTTAGATCTACTACATGTCTCACTTTCGTCTTCTATTCCTGCATTTCCCTCACTTGAGGAAGACACATCTGACAAATACCTATTTGGTGATACCTACATTCCATCAAATGAGAGAGTTAGTTGGTAATGAGAGAGATATTTTTCAAATGAGGGTAATGTTGATGAAGAAGTAGGCCCTAAAGTTAATGTTGGGATTAAAATTTGAATAAGTCCAACTGGGGCCTCAAGTGTTGATAACTGTATTAGATTTTCTGCTAATGTCGAGGTTTGAAAAACTGAGGAAGTTTATTTTCCTAGTAATTTAAAAAAAATAAACTATTTCTATAGGGTGTATTGACTTATACCTGTCGATCCAGGAGACTGTGCAGGATCCTCGTCAAAGGGGTTCTGGTTCCTGCATATGTAATTCAGTCATCTTATGTTAGCTAAAAATTACATAGTACACAACATGAACAATATGCAGTCATCATGATCATTGTATATTTTTTTATTCCTTACCTTTACTTTATGTAGACTGTGCAGGATCCTCAACTAAAGGGTTGACGATGTCTGTAGTCAATTACCTATTTCCACCAAGTGTGGTAGCATCACACAAAATATATACCATGATCATGATCTCATCATCAATTGATTTCCTATGTATATAAATTGTTAAAACAATATAATGAACAACTTACCAATGGATGATAATCATGTCCCCCTTCAATGTGACCATGTTGCCTACAATATTTCTTAGTTGTTTTAACTAGAAGTCTTCTAGTCTTTAAGCCCTTACAAAATTTTGCAGGGGCAATAACATTTTCCTTCACCTTTTCTTTTCAAGTTAGACCACAATCTAGCAATTGTCTCCTCATTTTTTTCTTCACTGATATTATCTGACATGGTCTTTTTTCACAGGCAAACAAATCAGGCTATGGAAACTTCGGTGCATAACCTTCACAAACTACACAAAAGGACATCGCAAGAACATAAGTCTTCTTAGAACTAGTTATATAGAAGATGAAATGTTAGTTGTGAAATGATGTTTCAGTATAATATACCAAATTAAAATACTTAAACATAGAAAAATTGAAAATCGAACCAAAACCATTTAACTCTTCTTTTTCATCTTAAAACATTGAACTTAATAGAGAACATATTTAATGTAGCTAGTGGTCACAAATTCTTTTGAGATAGATGTTCAATCATTAGATGTTCAAAATAAATTCTTTTTCCTCTCCCACCAACTCTTCCTCCCTCCCTCTTTCTCTCCCTCCCATCAAAAGATGTTGAGTGCAGATGCTAAATGGCATCAACAAAATTGCCCTCATCATGGCATCTAAAAAAATACTTAAGGAGGCAAATAGTTGGAGTGAGATGATTATGAGCGCCATCAACTGTGCATTCAAAGTATTTTGAGTGCAGTCAACTTGAGTAAGTCAGGCATATTCATTGAGGACAACTCATTCAACAGTCAAATTTGCATCCGTTGGATTAGGCATTGAATGAAGGGCTTCACATTAGACTTTAGTTAGTGACTGTGATTAGTCATCAATGAGATAAGTATATATGATATCTGCTCATGTAATCCAAATATTATATTAAAAACTTTGATCTGAATTTAATGCTGGGTTTTTCCTCCAATCTGGAGGTTTTCCCAGGGTAATCTGTGTGTGTTGTCTTGTGTTTTTGCCTGCATTTTTTATTACTTTGATCTGAATTTAATGATAATAGATTATTTATTAGAGTTTTTTCCTAATTCAGTTTTCCACAAGGTAAATCACTTGCATTATGTCCATCTCATGTGGTATTTCTTTTATATCTAGTATGTAATTGCTAACTACATTTTCAATTTGAATAAAGGGCCTTTTCACCTTCCCAATTTATTTAATTCAAGTCTTCCTGAGGTAAATGTTGTGATATTGGACAAAATGAAAAAATAATCAGAACCCCGGTTCCTAGCAAAATGAGTAAATAATTTCATCCCACGATAGGCACACTCCACATTTATAACTACAAATTTACCAAAAATCAAGGGGGAAAATGCTTAAAATTGTATGATAAATATTCAAAATTAATAAACCAAGTTGACGGTTTGTTGACACAGCCAACTCCATGCTAGAGGAATCTATTGTAGTAGGCAATAGATGGTTGAGGAACTCTGGAAAAATCCTACAAATGGTTGATACTCTTCGCGGACATATTCAATGCCCAATACAACACCAAAACGTAGGAACAAACAAAAGATGATCTCACTGAAGCAAACTTAAAAAGTGTTACACCACAAATACCCTCTATTTGAAAAGTAGAGAGTAGCTACCAAAATCAAGGAATGTAGGAATGCATATAACCCTTAGAAAGTGCAAGATTGTAGATAACGTTACATACCAAGTTACCGTCAAAATCTCAAGTGCCTTGAAAATGCGAACATGAACACGAACAACCGACCAAGTTACTACGAAACTCTTAAGTGCCCTGAAACTGCGAACACGAACAGTCGGCGGATAAAAACCTTATACTTAATAATAAATGCCCTAAAAATTCCAATGAAACAGAAACTTGCAAAACCCATAGCCAAATAAAATAAAATCCCACCTGCAGGAGCTGCGTTAGCTGAGTAACCGCGCGCTGCCAGCCGTTAGAATTCTCAAACTCTACCCATGCCTTAGCCAAGTTTTGTCCGACACTTCTACATTATTTACTTGTAATTTTTCTAACATATTATGAGTATAGAAGCACTAACTTCAAACGAGTTCATAATAATTGTGCATTCCATGTTCTTAATTGCATTTTGGTTTTGGTTAATTATCCACATGTGTAATGTCATATTTTAAGTATGTACAACAAAAACTTCATGTTATTGAAGTGTCTAGCAGAATTTTCATGTTGATTACGGATCAACAAATCTATGAGTGAAGTATATATCTCATTTCATTAATCTTGGATATACAAGTATAATTATATCAATTTGGAACACCCTTTTATAATAAAGGTCATAATATGTGAATAAATAAATTATAAGTGAATAAAAAATTCACAAATATAATATGTAGTGCTCATAATGTGTCTCTAATGTCATTCAAGTCTAGTTCCTGATATTAATTCTCATACTTGTTGGTGGGTTGGATGATCAATATCCAAATGATGATATCTTAACAATTAGTAGCATGGAGTGTTAGAGATATGTTATATGTCACAATATGATAGATTGCCATGATCAACATAATTGTCATGATGAAATAAGCGCACATGTGTGCTATCCTTTTAAATAAGCTATATCTCATTTCATAATATTATATGACATACAGATGAAATGCATCATAATAACAAGTTACAACATAATAAGTGAGATATAAGAGATCCATATAGGTATGATTATTATTAAATTATTCATCTTGTGCATATTGGCCCAATTAACTTCTACTTTATCAAGTGGGCATAATAACCAAATTTTCTTATTGGTTAACTCTATCATCTAATGAATACAAAAGGTTCAAGAGTTCAGATTTAAAATAGTTTATATACAAACTATCAAAATAACTAAGTTTGATATGGTAACTCAACACAATCATTAAAAGTTAATCATCATATATAAAAATCAAGAGTAATAATCGTAAGTGAATACTGGGGAATACAACATAGTCAATTTTCAAAAGAATGAACATTCATGAGGTGCAAAGCCATTCAAATAAGATGTATATAAGACTAGCAATTGCACTTTTGGTGTGCAATGGGTATTGCCGAAAAGGTTTCGAAGGTTAATTAGGAAATTTTGATGTATTGTTTTGCATACATGTGTAGTACACATGAGGTTAATTAGTGGGCCCTTCAACAAATGATGTTGTTTGTGCAACAAAGGTTTCAATGGAGAAGCGATAATTTTAAATCAACTATGGATCCACTTGTAGGGATCCAAAGATGATTGAAAATGATAATCAGGCTCATGTTATGTTTGCAATAGAGATAGAGAGGGAGAAATAGAGTTGGGAAGAGTGAGAGAGAGAGATGGGGTGAGAAGATAAAGATTGAGATGGAGGAGAGAGGGATAGATAGAAATAGGAGATAAATACATATAGATATAGAGACTGGGGGAGAGATAAAAGTAGATAGAGATATAGGGAGAGGTAAATGGGGAGATAAAGATAGAGAGATATAGGGAGCTAGAGAGATATAGTGGAAGAGAGAGATATGAAGGAAGTGGGAGAGGGAGAGATAGAGAGATATAGATGGTGAGATATAAGGAGATAGATAGATAGAGGAGCAGGAGAGAAGGGGAGAAGGGGATAAGGGGAGATAGATAAATATATAGAGAGGAATATAGATTGGGAGAGAGGGAGAGATATAGAGAGATAGGAAGAGAAATAGAGATAAAGATAGAGAAATATATGGATAGAAAGAGATAAAGAGAGGAGTGAGAGGGAGATATAGAGAGAAATAGAGATAGAGTGATGATAAAGATACAAAGTATGAGAGATGGAAGAAAAAATAGAGTGAATGAGAGAGACATAGGAAGTGATATAGATAGAGTGAGATAAGGAGAGATAAAGAGGAATGGGGAGAGAGAGAGAGAGAGAGAGAGAGAGAGAGAGAGAGAGAGAGAGAGAGAGAGAGAGAGAGAGAGAGAGAGAGAGAGAGAGAGAGAGGAGTGAGAAAGAGATGGAGAGAAAGAGATATAGAGCATGATAGATGGACCAAACAAAAGAAAGGAAGAGATAATAAATATATAGAGTAAGGGGAGAGAGAGATAAATAGAGATAAAGATATAGAGTACGAGAGATGGAGGGAGAGATTAAGTTAATTCTATAGAGAGAGGGAGTGATATAAACAAAGATATAGATAGATAGAGAGAGGTAGACAAAGCCAAAGATATATGGACACAAAGAGATAGAAAAGAGAGAAGGAAACAATAGAGAGAGAAATATAGAGAAAGATTCACGGAGTTAATAAGAAAGAGATGTAGAGATGTAGAGATATAGATAGAGAGGAGGAGGTGGAGATAGCGAGCTAGAGATAGAGTGGGCATGAGTGAGAGAAAAAGGTGACATAGAAACGGGAAATAACTCTTGTTAGAACAACGGTCATATAAAATATTCTATGAAAGGTTCTCTTCCCAGGTAAAGTGTAGGATTAAGAGGTGGTTGGTAAGTGGCATATCAATTACAATAGTCCAATTCAAATGAGAGCGCAAGTTTAAAGAGATCTCTTTTTCCAATAGATTGGTTTCTCACATCCCTTCCGTTGTGGATTCTATTAGATCATAGACTACAAAAATTGATTATATACATTAAAAAATAATTTAGTAAGGAAATTTGCAATTTTCGTCTTTAATTTTTTTTGCTATTAAATATCCAAAACGAATTGAATAAATATTATAAATAAAGGTTTTGTTGGTTCCCAAAACCACAGATTGGAAACCAAAGAGTTTTGCCACTTCTCTTAGTGGTTTCAAATCAATTCTGGGCAACAAACGGGAACAATCACTTTGATCAAGTTCCCCTGCACTTCAGGCTTCTCTAGACCTAGGCGGGTGAACCTATACCTTGAACCTAAGGAATTTTTATAGAGAATTTAAAACTTCATGATCTTCTCCAGATGGCAAGTAAAACCAGAGATTTATCAAATTAGACTTCTTAGGACAATCAAACAAGTGTTGGAAATTATGAATTATTTACTTTCATACAACTTCCTTGAAACATAAATTGCTTTATTGATAAATTGTAAATATAAATCTTACTTTTGAAAACACTTGATTAACCACTTCAAAATCATAATCAGACTAGTGCCTTCACCCCTTATTGACTTCTTATTGATTCAATTAATTTATTCTATCACTTCAAGGGCATCTATATGAATTATAACCAAAGTAAAAGGTTACATTTAGTCTTGTTGTTTTTAACTTTTCTTTGAAAGACCAACAGGACAAAATGGAACTTGACAACCAATCTTCCACACTGATACTTGAACTGCAACTAACTTCAAATCATAAAAACATAAGAAAGCACATTGAAGCAATCTAAAGAAAATAGATTGATCTCAAGGAACTAATCAAATGATTGAACAAATAGATGTCATCAAAGATAAATAAAATATCCGATCTTCATATAAAATAGAGAACATGAGAGAATCAACTAATTAAATACTTCACCAGTATAGTATTTTCAAAAAATAAAACTCAAAGTATTGCATTAAAAATGTCTTCAAAGATGATAATAAATTTTCTTATGTACCTTCTCTCAAGAAATTCTCCATATATATAAATGAGAATTATATTTGAAAGTGAAAGGGCATACCCTTTCGTTAAGACTCAAACTAGCTAAAACCAAATTACAAACTAACTAACCTACCTAACTAACAACTGACACAGAAAACATATTACATAAATCTCTTAAAGAACCACAGTTTGAATCATTAAACACAAGGACTAACTGCCAATAACTTGACCGCACTTCTGAATATGCTCAAAATAATTCTTTGATTTGACAGTATCTACATCAAAGATGACATGTCGAACAATGATTTCCAAAGTGACAAGCCACTCCATTTGTGCTATGGTCTCCTTAAAATCAATCCCATCCATCTGGGCAGCATTAAGGGCAACATGAAGAAGACTTTGACATTTATAAATCCATTTATCTTTATCCTTAATTTCCCCTCTCTGATCGACTAATGCAGGAATTCCATGTTTAACTGTGTCCTTGCATTCATCAATTTTTTTTTGCAATTGGGCATCAAATTTGTCATGTTTTGCTAGGAGCCTATTAATTTTATCAATCTCTTTTGCATCTATTCCTTCTAAAGTTTTCTCATGTAACTTCACACCCAACTTGTTCTTGATCCTGTTGTGGACACAACATTGTCCATGTTCTTTTGGAAAATAGTCCAAAACTCCTCTAGATAACCCTTTAATTTTTTAAATCTTTTATTTAATAACAAGGAAGAAGTATCATATCTAACATTTTGCATTTGTTTGAGAATCCTTTGATTCTCATGCTATAATTATTCACATTTCTTCTTCCATCTTGAGCTGTCTGGGGAAGGCAACAGGAGAATAGTCTGATCACTTCTTCTGAGGACTTCTTTGTACATATCTTTGTATTGATCTCTCTCTCAGACCACTCTTGCCACCTGTGCTCTATTAAACTTTAAAATATCCACTCCAATGTATATAGAGATGATAGGATCAATCTCACCAACTTTTAACTTCATCATGTGACCAAATGCCTTGTCAACGTCAATGATTTTTAGCCTTTTGTTTGGTGGGTACAAAGCCCACAAAAATAAAGCTTCTTCATCTTGGTCAAATCTAGAACCAATGAAAACATCATTCAATCCTTGAATACCCAATTTGAAATCTTTGTTTTCAAAATGAAGTAAACTATCAAAGATAAATGAGGCACTCATATCCCATCCTGGAAAAATTATTATTCCAGCCTCTGTTAATAATTGTTTTCCCTTTTGAGGAGTCATTGTTGACAATTCTGCATCAATGTTTGCTCTTAACCTCCTTTTCAATTCAACCTCATTTTCAGGGGTCACATTAGGGATTGACTCTCTCAGCCTTTTACTTTAAAGTTATAATGAAATGTTTTAAATTCTTTTGATTTAAAAAATAAACCATCGGAGACAAAAGCAATATGCTCAGAGCTCCAACCTCACATCTTGGTTAATTTTCAATGTGGCCACAATTTGATCATCCTCATTTTGCGTCTGTTATACTTCCTTTGCTTGTGACTTGGAAATAACCTCAACATCCTCAGGCTCATTTTCTATAGTTTCTTCTTCTTCCTCAGAGTCCATATCCCTTAGCTTCTGCCTTATTTCTTCCAATTGCCTATTTAAATCATCTATGACAACCTAGGCTTCCACTTCCTCCATGTTTCTAAATACATCCTCTGCCTCCAAACCAATATGAGGATAATCGCCCAGATTTTGCTTCTTTTTGCAAGAACAAATATACCCCTCTGGGTAATAGTTTTTTGTTGAAAAGTTCTCAAACAAATTATATTCTTCTATCAACTTTCTATCAATAATTTCATAGGCTTTCTTAGAAACAATTTTAAAATCCCCAAAAGTAAGAGTACCGGGTAGAAAAGATTGCTTACGCAGATCTCCAAAGTGTTTCGCATTGGAAACGCTCAACTGCCTCACGATTTCCAAATAGGCAATTATGTCAGGAACACACTTTGGTAGCATATATGGGGTTCCTTCAAATCCATAAATTCAAAATCATGTGAAGTCTTTGTTTACAAACCAATCACCCCAATTATGGTCTACTATCATTTTTCTATCAAATTCTTTTGGTCTCAAAAAAGCTTTGATTTCATCTAAAATAGAATAATCACATGGGAGACCGTATATTTTGCAAATAGGATTAACTATCCATTCCCCAAATTTAAAATAATTGGACCTCATGAAATGAGAGTCCCAAATGGAAGTCCATAACTGGATTGGTTTCTCTTCACCTTCTTTGCTTCTAGTATGCAAAATTAGTTCTTTGGGCCACATTCCCTGAAATCATCCGTAAAACAACACAATGTGCATCAACAATGAATAGAATTTGAAATGAGGGCTTCGATTTTCTTGGAGATCGATAGAACCATCATGTAGTTTATTTACCAAGTAGGAAGCATAATCGAAAGGCCTAGGTTCATACATCTGAATATTAGAGGCCAAGACCATAGGTCCAATGTTCATTAAATCAGGAACCTCCACACCTCCCAATTCCCCACAAGACATGTAAGTATATTGAAAATAGTGTCTAAAAAGGTCAATGTTGAAAGGCGACCCATCCTATTCTGTAAGCATCTCTAGCTCTTTCTTATGAATGATCGACTTCCCTTCCAAATATGCAGTATCCATTCACCTGTATTCTTCTTCCAATTCTCCAAAAGACAGTGGCATGTCAAAATGACTCTCCAGATTAAACACTTCATTAATAGTACCTTCAAAAAACCTTATGAATGCATCCCCACCTAGGGCCCAAATACATCTTCCCACTGAGTCATAATTTCTAACCAAGATCTCCAAAACTTTCAAATTTACAAAAACATTAGGAACAATTAGCTTTCTTAAGTTAGTTGACCATGGGTTGCAGAGGGGTATTTCCTTATTCCTTCTTAAATAATAAAATAGGAATAGCTCATAGCCCCTCACCTTTGTCTAGACGTCCCCAATATTCTTGTACTTATCCTCCAATTGGTCCCTTCCTAACAGATGTTTCTTTGATCTCCTGGATTTTGGCCCGGGTGCTTGCATTTGGTCTATCATGTCCTGATTCAATTTTCTAGCAAGGACATCCTCCCCTGTCTTGGGCATTTTAGCCTTTGATTATGTACTCTTTTCCGACTTCTTTCTTCCTGTCGATACTTCCATCTTTGCAATTGAAAACCCTTATCTTCCTAGTCTGAAAGCTCCAATCTCTGCTGATTAACTCTACCTATTGAAAGGACTCAAAGCTAAGCAACTTCAATCAATTGTATTCAATGTTTAATTTGGAATGATTAGCATTCTATTTATTTGCTTCGTGCAAGCTTGTTGTGAGCATTAAATATGAACACTTTGCTCACTTTTAAAATATGATATAATAACAACTTATGGGCTTAGGTCTCCTCGATGTAATTTCTCTCTTTGGCACCATTGGTGTAACTTACTCCTTCATTCCTTGGTATAGTGTTTTTTGGGGCATGTCTCTCCAATGATTTCATCGGGCATTGGGATAACTAGAAAGTTGTTTTGGCGATGTGAATGACCTTCCCTGATGACTTTCTCATTGATGTAACTCCCTTTGATACATCAGGTCTGCATCGGTGTATGTCTTACCGATAGCCTCATTGGCTATCGACAAGACCAAATGTTCCCTTCGCCGCTAGTGTAAGTCCTGCCGATGGATTTCATCGGCACCTTCTACCTTGATCACAGGATTCTATGTATACTAATAGCTTCAAAAGGTTCCGATGAAGGTTTCCGACAAACAAGGCAGATTGTGATCAAATTTGGTTTTTTTTTATAAAAATGCCCAAGTTCATCGGAATTCCGACGAACTCGGGCATTTTTTAATTAAAAAAAAAAATTTGATCACAATATGCCTTGTCCGTCGGAAACCTCCATTGGAATTTGAGGCCAAATGTATTAGTGCGGTGTCATCCTCGTGCTTGATCGGGACCTATATGTGCCTCCCCCATATGCAACCAAGCTTCATTAATTCATCTTACACCTTGCATAGGGAACTTAACCCTTCTCCAATTTGGGGTAGGACTAGGGCTCCATACATTGATCCTCACTAGGACCAAGGCACCATTCCCTGGTCCTCCCTAATTGGGGCCCATTTTTGCCCCTAGCCCCTATCTCATATTTGAGTGGGAATTGCCTCTTCATGTCGGCCCATGTCGGAAAATTAATTTAAGTTTGACGACATGCAATTATATAAGGTCTTTCCCCTCTCATTTGAAAAGGAAGAGGATAACATGACAAGGTGATAAGGAAAGGAAACTACGTCAAGCATTCAAGAAGTCTTCATAAAGCATTCTACTTATTCAGCAAGGAAAAACCGTTTTCAGTGATCAAAATTTTTAGAGGACCAAGAGGGGGTGTCATGGTCCCTGCACACGACCCTTGCTATTTCCAATAGTTTTCACAGGGTAGTTTCGAATTAGCTCATATTACTCAAATCCAGGTGCATGACGGAATCCCAAACCTGTAGCTTACTATTTTCGCATATTTTGTCTTTAATTTCAGCATTCTACTTATTTTAACAATTCAACTTACAAAAGAGGAAAACCCAAATTAATCCAATCCACCCAGTATTTAGTCCTTGTCTCATTTGGGATTGGATCTAGTGGATTCATCTCCTCTTTTGAATTTAAAGTCTTCCAAGTGAAAATTGACTTAGTGGTTTCTCCCTTCCATGTGGTGAATTTACTATGCTCAAATTTTCCACTTTACAGAAGTAAGGAGGTGGAACACTATGATATGTAGGCATGAGAGATGATTGGGTCACTAATGGAAGAATCCTGTAAGGAGGTATAAAATATTTTTTATTATCAAGGTTTCCCCCTTGACTAACATGTGTATGATTAACATTTTTTGTCGAAGTATTCAAATCATAGAAGATGTGAAAGTAGGCACACTAGGAAAGGATGTAGGCATCTGAATAGAATGATTGACTTGACTAGTAGCGTGAGTGTAACCAAGAACTTAGACATAAATTTTAATAGGAATGATATTAGTGTCAACAATATGAGCAAGGCCACACAACAAATAAACACCAATTTTATCACTTTGAACCATTTTTTTAATCCTTGAATCAATGGGATTGCCTCTCTTTTGGGGTATTGTTGACTCATCTAGTGTTGAAGATTTTCAAATTCATTTTCAATCTTC
The DNA here is from genome assembly GCF_030272615.1 of Cryptomeria japonica. NCBI lineage: Eukaryota > Viridiplantae > Streptophyta > Pinopsida > Cupressales > Cupressaceae > Cryptomeria > Cryptomeria japonica. Next base: position 589,909,293 of record NC_081406.1, on the reverse strand, counting down.
TCCAATTGATCAACATAAACCCTAGTTAGTGATTCTTGCACATTATGAGAATTATGAAAAGAATGAGGATAAATGACATAATTTGTTGGATTAGAGGAACCACCAACATTGTCATGAAATAAGTTATCCAAATTAGGCTCCATATCCTTAGTAGTTAAACCTTGGGAAGCCTTAATTCTACAACTTCTTATCATAGGGATATTGTAGGTAGGACTAATGGTAACAAAAATCATGCATAGAGGGAAATTTGAATTTCAAAGTAAAAATTGTGATTAAACAATGAAATTATTTGTACAAGTGATTGATTAACTAATTAATTAACAAATGTGATTTGTAAATTTAAAATAAAATGCCTCTAAATCATAGCATAGCATATCATAAATATCCAACATAAAAAATTATGCAACCCACAAGTAAATTTTAGAATTATAAATTAGGGTTTTTGTTAATTCAACCTCTAAATTTGTGTAATTCAATTGAAAATTAAACTTACAAATGTAAATTTAAATTTGTAAAAGCATGAACAATTAGATCTGAGAATATAAATAAGAAATTAAGGTGCAAGATATCGGGTTCACCAAAATGTAAAGGGGGTGAAAAATTAGGGTTTCACCCAATGATGTAGTAAAACACCTAATTTTTGCTTAGGGAACTTTACATTAAAGAGGGGTGAATCCAATAAGTATAGCCTCAATCCAACTAAGGTAGGCCTAGCAATCCTAATTAGATTCATTGGTTAGAATTTGATTCCCTCTGTTTAAGTTGAATTGTGAAAATGCTAAAATTAGGGTAAATGTGTGTAAATTGAAGTAATTATGCATAGATAGTGAGCTACACTCATTAAACAGAGCCACAAACCTGGATTTGAACAATATGTGAGTTCTAAGATCTGTTCCGAGAAGGTTGTCTTGAATTGTCAGGACCGAAGTGCTCATCGCTTTGGTCCTCCAAACTTTCCACCATCCAAAAGGGAATTTGTTCGTCTTTGTGCATAATGTCGATCTTGAAAATTACAACTTCACGCCTATTCCTACTCAAAGTAGAGAAAGGAATTTTTTGGGGGATAGGAGTTTGCCTTAGGTGAAACCTTGTTTTTGGAATTAACCATGAAATAAAATTAAAATGTAAATAAATTACTATAATGGAAATGATTTCCTTTTGAGGGAAATGTTGAAAATGTCTGGAAAACTAATAATATACCTTTTTATGAAGTTTTGTTTTTCTTCACAGGGAATTGGGGTTTCATGTAGTCTTCATAAAAGATAGAACATGATTGGCAACTATAATGCTTGAATCTTGATTTTACTTCTAGTCCAATGCTTGAAAGAAGATTGATTTATTGCTCACTTGAATTTGCAAGGATATAATTGAGATTTTGAATTTGTTAGGGATGGATGTCAAAATGAGAGGGATAAACCTCCTTTTATACATGCTTGGTTAAAAAACAAATTAATTTTACGATAATATCCTACATGGGATCCAGGTTCTCGTCCATTTTAAGTTATGGTTGAGAGGCCCCAAAATGGGCCTTGATTGGGAGAACTAGAGTGAGGTCACTCTAATCCCTAAGGACTAAGGTGTAGCACTTTGGCCTTGACCAATCAGGGACATAGAATTTTGGGGGAAAGAGTGTAGGTGTTGAAAATATTGAGTTTGGTGCATGGTGTGAGTATAATTAGGGCTCTAATCAGTCCTTGGGGATGAATGCCAAGGTGAGGGTCCAAATGAGGACAAAATTATAAGGGAGTACAATTTAGGATGCTACAATAGTAAATGTAATTGTAATATGATATATATTTGAGAAGAATTGTAACTATATTGTAATTTATTTTGGAAGACTCCATAAGGAGGTTGATGTAATTTAGATTGATTTAATTAATATTTAATGTAATAATAGAATAGTGTTTAGGTAAAGTAGTGCTGGTGCCAACTACAAATATATGATTGTATGTCTATCTTATTTAATGTTGAAAGGTTATCATAGGAACCTTTGGTTTGGTGCTTAAATGAACCTAGATATAGATGTTAGATGTTTATTATGTTATGAATTATTATAGTTATTTTATTATTGTTTCTAGAATTCTAGTTCATGTTTAGATGCATTACATAGTAGTGACGTTAGGAATTGTTTAGAAATATGTGTTTATCTTTCCCTTCTGTAAATTAGTTGTTACAATTATAGTGTGTTAGAGGATAATAAGTATTATGTTTGAAAAGCAATTATTGTTGTGTTATTTTATATGTTAATTGTTAGTTCCTTTGGGGTTCCTTAGTAGGGTGTTACATATCATTTCTAACTAGGAGTGATGGCTACTCAACACATTAAATTAGCATAATTTTGAATAATAAAATTGATAATGCATAACTTAATTTATAAAGAATATTAAGATAATTAACCACATGTGCACACATATAAGCATAACATCATCTAATGTATCATGAAGTGTACCATTATCAAAATGAAATTTCATTAATCCATACAAGTTACCCATAACTATATGTCCATAACAACATGATAGAAAAATATATCATCAGTGTCTCATAGTGATCGCAAGAATAGTCCTACTATGAGTATGCAGATCTATCCTAGTGGTTGGGCCTCACAACAATGGTATCTAAATTGCTTTACTTTCTTTATTATAACCATTTTATTTTTTGTTGTTTGATTGAAAAGGGAAGAAAAAGGGGTTGATTTAAAGTTATAGAGTAGTGATTTGGGTCAGATTTAATCTTTTTGTATTATCGTTTACACTTTGCATTGATCAGTTTACATTGAGAAATATGTAAAAAATGAATCCTATCTCTCTCTGTTCCCATCATATTTTGCATTCTCTCTACCATTTTATAGTTTAGTTCTTTTTAGAAATTGTTCATGCTAATTAAACAATTACATGATAAATTTATTTTAACTAAAGGGAGGTTTTGTGCATTATAATAAATAAACTTTAATAAAATTCTATTATGGTAACACTTTAGCATCTAATAATTTTTATTTTTTCATTTAATAAGCTTCATGAATAAGCTCATCTAGAGAATAATTTGCTAATTAACAATACATATATGCATCGCTCTTCAAATCAATAGCTAACATAGGCCATGTTATTAAAAAAAATTCTTGCAATAGATGGAGAGAAAGAGTGGGAGAGTAGATAGGGTTTTGACAAGTGAGGGAGATATAGGGGAGGATGAAGAGGGAGATGGTGAGACTGATGGTAAGGGGGGTTCAGGGCCCCTATTTTTTGCTACAGCCATGGCAATCTAGCCATTTTCTAGCATTTGGCATGGATTCGGTGGCATCTTGCCCTTCTTGTTTTCTTTTGAATAGAGGCTTATAGGTAGATTGGGATTCTTTCCTCCCAGGTGACCTCTTTCTAGGTCAGTTGGAGTGGATGGCTCCTCCCTTTTCTATCCCATGGGTATGAGCATTTTGATGGTAGATTTCATTGTTGGCAATGGCTTATCCTCCATGGTTGTCTGGGCCCTATGTCTTTTTGTGATGCTTCATTCAGGATGTATTCTACTCCTAAGAGAGACTAGTTTGACTCTTGAAGCCTTCATTGTGCCTTGTGTGGGGTTGGTTTCTCTTTCTATGACTTAGGGTATGGTAGTATCTTTCGACAAGTTGGGGTTTTCCCCCCTCCTTCCACGCCATTATTTTATGCCATTTATGTTGGGTCTCTTAGACACATGGTTCTCTTGCATTACCTTTTCTCTATGGGATGGTTGTGGCTAGAATTTACAGAGAACCCTCAATTCCTTCTTGACCCTCTCTCCTCATGGTGTTTTCTAGTTGCATTCATCTACATGACTATGAAGCCCCTGTGGGTGAGGGTATTGTGGTGTTTGGTTATGGTGTTTATTCATCTAGGGGATTTAGATCGATGCTTGGTGTTGTGAGGATGGTTGTGGCTCCTATTGATAGGTACCTTCTGCATGCTCTTTATGCCTTGTGGCTTAGGGCTCCTCTGCTCTATTCTGAAGGTCCTATAGAAGGGGGCATTTATGATAAGAAAGGGGGTGTCCTTTGGTGTTGTGGGCCTCTTGGGTGGGGTATCCTTCCCCTCTGAGAGATTAGTTTTTAGTTCCCCTTCTTTCTTGGAAAGGACCCTGAAAGTATTTTCTATTTTGCTCCTTTCAGTGACCCTATGGAGGTGGGTCTTGAAGCTATGTTGTTTAGAAAGGTTTCTCTTGATGGGTGTATGAGGGGTTTTTTGCTTGTTCTTGAGGATGGTGATGTTCTTCTAAGTGATTGCCCCTCTTATGTTGAAGTGGGTGGACTTTGGATAGGTGTTGAGGGATGGTTACCCTACGAGCATTTAACCAGAGAGGGATCTATTTTATGTATGTCTTCTTTGGTGCTATATTCCTAATTTTGTTGGAGGATGCTACCAATTTATAGGATCTCTACTTCTTCCCTTTTCTCGCCCTATCATTTTATGTACCTTTTTGGGTCAATGTCTATAGGACGTCTCGTTCAAAGTAGGTATTGGGATCACTTTATCTATGATTTCTTGTCTAGGTCCTTTCCCCATATGCTCTTTCTTTTTGGGATTCTATTCCCCAATGTTTATGATGACAATTGGCATATTGAGGTGGCCCTTGTTGGTTTATTTGGTTGCCCTTTTGGCAAAAGGTTGCAAAAATCCTTCCATAATCTTTTGTATGTTGTTTGTCCCCTTGGCTAGCTTGGCCCTAGTTTAAGGGAGTTTGTTAAGAGGATGGTTTCGAGTGTGTTCCTAAACCCCTCTATTATGATTAGGTGATTTTCTGTGTCTGAGACTTTGGTTCTCATCAGTTATGGCTTCGGTGAAAATCATGTTTTCAAAAAAGGGTTAGCCTTTTTTGGTTTTTTATCTTGGTGGTCTCACAGCTTACGAGCTCTTCCCTTGTGCACACCTTTGTGATGGTTATGTTTTGGTTCAGGCCTATCTTGATTTTATATTTTTTGTAATGGTACAAGCGTATTCTATTTTTTATTAATCAGAAAAGGGGTTAAGTTATTCTAATTTTTTGGCACCATTCCAATCAAAAGGGGTAATAATGGTTATCCAATTTAGAGAACATATTTTCAAAAGAAAATTTTATTATCTTTAAACAATAAATCTCTTTAACTAGAGATTGGATACTTGTATATTCAAACCAATCCAGTTGAGCAGTCTAGAATATGCACTAACTATAATTTTGAGCAAGTGAGACTATCTTATCGTATCTCCTTACTTATCTCATTATAATTGGGTACTTGATAAGACCATATTGTTAGGACCAAATCTTTTTCCATTTGAATCTAGTTGTACTTAAGGTGGGGTGCTAGTGTAGAATATTCCTTTAGATAAGTTTGTTAGTTATTGATATATTTTAAGGATATGCAAGCCTATGAGTGCAATATTGCATGAGATCACATGCCTATCTACTACCTCAAATTTTCTATTCTACTTGGTAGTGCTCTCTTCTATATATTTATTTATCTATAGTGATTTTAATAAATCCATTGAACTATTATATTTCAGCTATTGCTTGCAAAGTCTATATTTTTATTAAAATATCTTAGCTCACTAGTGCTATTCATCTACTCTAAGATCTTGGACATTACTGCAATTGATTCTTATCTTTTATTATTATTTAACAATTTTTTAACATTAAAATCATACCCATTGACTAGATGTGCATACTAAAGTGGAGACCCAAATTTAAGGTGATATAGTTGGAGAGGAGTTGTAAGCTTAAATAAATTCTAGAGAAAGGGCCTAAATTAAAGTGATTATTAGAGAGCTGTGATTCTCAAGTTAATTATGAAATGGATGTGTCATCTCCAAAAATAGATATTATAGTGGAGATCTAAAAACTTACTCAAGCAATATTGGAGAGTAGGGTCAAGGTGATATGAATATTGTTGGATGGTTACCAAGCCCTTCTTTCCATTGATTTAGATGCTAACATTATTGAAAAGGTTGAGAAAATGTTTACTACAAAGAATATATTAGACCATATGTAAGGTAAGCAATATGCAATTTCCATTATTATTTGCCAATCAAAAAAGATTTCCATGTTGTCAATCTATGCAATATGCAATTTTTATTAATCATGATTGTTATTTCATTATTTAATTAAAAACAAATCACATGTACATATTAATAATCATCCATTTTTTAATGTATATTCTTAAATTTTTGGTTATATTCTCTTCCATGTCACTTCCCATAACATTTTGACAAATTATTTTTTTGTTGACAAATAAAATCTTATCCAAGTTTTACTAAGATAATATTATTTATCTTTTACACCTTTGAAAACATATCTTTATTAATAGTTGCTTATTTTTTAAATAATGTTATTCTATTCTATTATAATATTATAAAGATTATATTATGGTACATATAACATACCATATTGTGTGATCTTTATTGTGGTTGTATTTTTCCCTTTTATTTGATTTAATAAGAGTGAGCCAAAAGTGTTTATTTCATCTTTATGAGATTTGAGTTTGTGTGTGTTCTTTTCTAATAAAAATTAGAATTTTGAAGTCATTCTTATGTGTTTTTTTAATCATGATAACAACAAATAGCTGTGTTTGAAGATTTAAAATAATTCAAAGTAACCATTTTAAAACTCTTATTGTGTGAATGGTTTTTATCCTTTTGAGTGTATTATCATCATTTCTTTCATATTGAACTATTATATGAGCCTCCTGAGTAGGGAGTTGGTTTCCTCTTATTTGATCATCAAATTGTCCATTGTTATCTGATTGAAAATATTTTAAGGTTTTTCCCTTGTAAGAGGTTTGTAGTTATCCACTATTATCAAGTATTTTCAGCATACTTCATATTACATTATTCTCTCATGCAAGTTACTTCATATAATTTTTCCTCTTCCTCCATTCTAGATTTAGGAAAAGTGGGTTACCTTGATTGTTTTAATCTTGTTGGTTTAATATCTATATCTATTCTCTTATTTCTTAATTTTTTATAAAAAATATATAGAGTATACCACAATAGGATGCATACCTTCATCTTTTTCTTGTGAGCTTTTAAGCTTTTTCTTCTTGCCCATTCGTGCATAATTTGTATAATAAATGATAAAAGTATATCCACATCACATGAGGCCCTAATGCTTTATCTGTGTTGTGTGTTTCAACTTTGCAACATTTTGTTTGATTCTAGCATGACATATTTAGTGTACAAACACCATCATTATTACTCCCACTTAAGACTAAAAAAAATGTTTGTAGGGCCCAAATAATTAACATAACAAATTTAATTCTATGTATATGCATGAAAAAAAAAGTAAAAAAGAGATAAATGTGTAATTTTAATTTCTTTTCACTCAACTTTCTATCTCATAAACCCATAACCCACCTGCTTCCATTATCTTATCCTAATATATAAAAATTAAAAAAAATTAAATAATTCTCTCTACCCTTAATATATAATAATATATTTTTTATAAAGATATCAACCATATTTTGTAATCTAATATTCTATGGTATATTTGTTTCACATGATTTCTCCTTCTCCACTTTCAATATAAATATTTATTATTATTCTATTCATATTGTTTATCTCACTAGCTATATTCTCTTTATTTTTTATTTTTTTTATTTAAACTCAGAAAAATATTGTTATACATATCTAAAATAAATATATTATAGCATGTTTCATATCTACAATTAAAAATAAATATTATAATTAAAAAATTCAAATAACATTTTTATATATTAATATTTCGATTTATCATGATTAAGATTTCACAAAATTGATATCTCATATCTCCTCATTTATTTGGAATAATACTTATACTAATAATGTGAGCAATAAACAAAGCTTCAAGAAACCTAAAACTAAGATCCATTGCTTATCCACATGGCAGATAGTATCTCATGTCATTTTGTATTAGACTAATAATGGTCGACTACTACTTTTTTTGAAATGATACTTATGCTAATAATGTTAACAATAAACAAAGCTTCAAGAAACCTAAAACTAAGATCCATTTCTTATCCACATGGTAGATAGTATCTCATGTCACTTCGTATTAGACTAATAATAGTCGGCTACCATTCTTTTCTAATAATATAAGTGTTAAGAGTACATTCATTCCAAAGCAAGTCGTTAACTATGGCACCAAAACATGCCAGTGTATAACGACCGCAACATAACAATGCTCAACGCCAGAGATAGCTTGAATCGTAACAAGACACCAAACAGTGAATAAGAGGCATTATACTAACTAAAATCTACCCTAATCTATGTAACTTCAATACAACTGGTATAATATCAAGCTACTACAAATGAATGGCTGCTCATGGCCTGGTGTGAGCTTTGTGTGAGAGAGTCAGAAGAAAATGGTGTACATTGGCTGGAGAAATTGAGAGAGCTTGCCGGTTTGAGAAGAGATAATAAGGCCCATTTGGGCGCCGCAGAGGACAGACAGCTCGTACCCTTATTTCATCAGCCTACTTATCACCACCCAATTCTTTTTCTTCACATTTTTCTTCATTGGTATCTTTCCTCACCCCATCGTTTCCTTTCTCAGTTAAACGAGACTTTTCTAAAAGAAGAAGCGGGAACAAAAACTGAACAAATGAAGATAAGTTCAGAAGCACGATCATCTCAACGAGTATGGATGGACAACAAAGGCAGGTGAGGTGCTCTTTAAATATCCAGCCAATAGCTTTCCTCTCGTAATTATTTTCACCAATGGGACCACAGGAAATGTTTTAGGTCCCTGCAGTGGACATAAATAGCTACATTGTTCAACTGAAAGCTTTCCTTTCGTAATTAATGTCACCAATGGGACCACAAAATACTTGTTGGGTTCCTGCAGAGGACATAAATAGCTACAATGTCCAGATCAGAACATGACAAGTAGTTCGCAGTTGACATACATAGCTATAAATAGAAGCAAATTCCAAATGAGAAGATGGACAGTAGTTCAATGTGGATATAAATAGCTATAAATACAAGCAAATTCCAAATCAGAAGATGGCCAGTAGTTCGATGTGGACATAAATAGCTATAAATAGAAGCCAATTCCAAGTCAAAACATGAGCTGTAGTTCGCTGTGGATATAAATAGCTATAAATAAAAGCGATTGGCAAACATATAGTCGACGTGGCCGTTGGTAGTAAGAATATAGGTGGAATGAATGGTAGACATCATGTATTGTACAACAAACAGCTTTAGCTTTTCCAATCCTCCTTCCTCGTGTTTAAACCTTGGACTCATGATCTTTTAGTCCCTAAAGAAAAGTGTCTACATGTCCTTTTTTTGGACTGAATTGCCAGGACTGCCTTTGCCATTCAAGAACTTTCCTATCCAAATTTTGTCTTCAGTGAGCTTTGTCGCTTGTGTAAGGTCTGAGAAGTTTTATTCAGCTCATCCACGGGGATGAGTTCTTTCCAAAGAACTCAAGGATGTAGTGAACATAAAATTGGTCAAAAGATCCAATAGATTAATCTCCCAAGCACTTTCTATTTGTGACAGGCCTAGTACCATAAGTTTAAGGATTGTTTGCTTTCTTCTCAATTTGATTTCTATGTCTATTCTGGAACCCAAGGAAACACATTGGGGGTTGCTAAACAGATTGTAAGGTATCTTAAAGGCACATTTCATTATGTTATTTCTTTCAACATTTCAAGAAGGTTAAATAAGGTTAAATTGGTTGGATATACTAATTCCAATTGGGCAGGTTCTATAGATGACTGGATACAGTCTACTTCTGGTAATAGTCATTTTTTGGAAATACAAGAAACAACTCGCTGTCTCTCTCTATTATAGAGGTTGAATACAAAGCTGCTACTTCTTGTCAAGTTGTTTGGTTGAGGAGGATGGTTCTATAGTGTTATATTGTAACAATCAAAGTTCCATTCAAATGAGTATAAATATAGTCTTTCATGGCAGGATTAAACACATCGAAATCCAACATTACTACATTCGTGAGTTGGTTCAAGAAGGCTTGGTTGAACTTATATATTGTCCTACTATAATACAAATTGTTGATATTTTCACAAAGCCCCTTTTTGGCGATTGCTTTTAGGCACTTTGGAGTTCACTTGGTGTTCTTTCCAATGTTCATTATGGGGGAGATAATGGATAGTAAACATTTTGTTTTTGTTTATGCACATTTTATTTCTGTTTTTTAACAATGTCTATTATGGGGGAGAATGACTAATAATAAACATTGTGCGTTAATTTTAGTTAGAAATTAATTATCTAGTTTGAGTAGTTATTAGTTTTAAGTGTTTCTTTTTCAAACATATTTAAACAAGATGATTATCTGTAAATGATCAATGTGGATTGGAGTTTGTCAACAATTTGTGTTTATTAGGGGAATCTTTTTTTTGTGAATGACAGTGGGGGTCAAGTATTGCTAAATATTTTGTGGTATTTATTTGTGATGGAAAATATTGCTAGTACATCAGGGCTATTGATTCTTATTTTGATAGGGCAAATTTTTCTTATTGGAGTACAAGAATACAAACTTTTTTGAAATCTAAAGTTTGGTGGGATATTGTCTGCAAAGGGTGTGAAGAACCTGAAGATATAAATGCAATAACTAATCAACAAAGAATAGAATATAAGCAAAATGAATAAAAAGACAATGAAGGTTTATTTCCAATTCAAGGTGCACTAAGTCAATCAATTTATCCTAAAATAAGTGGAGTGAACATTCTAAAGAGGCATGGAAAATTATTCTAAATGCATACTAAGGTGTTCATAAAACTAAGTTGAAAACACTAAAGATTTTTTTGAAAATGTTAAAAAGAGTAAAGATGAACTCGTTAATGAGTTTCTAACACAAGTTGAAGGGATGATAAATCAAATGAGAATTATAGACGTTGTAAGAAATAAGCATGTGATTGAAAAAATATTAAGAAGTTTGCCTTACAAATTTGATAATTTTAAGTCCACAATTGAAATTTCAAAGGATCTTACATCTATTAAAATTAATAAGTTAAGGGGCACTTTATTAATAGTAGAACAACAGATTTTAAGTAGTGAATAATCTTTAGAACAAGCATTTGTATCTAAGTTAAACATAAGAAGTAAAATACATATATTTTCTAAGGTTTATACCAATGGCAATAATTCCAAATATTAACATAGAGGTGAATCTAGGCACAATTATAGAGGCGGGAGCTATGATCGAGGAACAGGTTCTAGTTTTCAAGGAAGAAATAACAATTATAGAGGTAGTTGTAGAGGTAGACGCAGGGTTGATGGTAGAGACAAAAGACATGTTCAATGTTTTCATTGTAACAAATTTGACCATTATGAATCTAAATGTTAGCATAAGCAATTTGCTAATAATATTGGAGAAGATAAAAAAACATGTTTCTTTCTTGTTTCAATGTAAGTTCTAATGAAGAGACTTTATGGTATATTGATTTCGGATTCTCCCAACATATGACTCCTAATGAAAATATGTTTATTAACTTGGATGGAAATATGATAGTAATGTTGTATTAGGAAACAATAATTCTTATGAGACTAAAGGAATACAAACCATTGAATTAGCAAATGAGAATGGGAAAACTAAGCACATTTCTAATACTATGTTAGTTTCTACTCTAAAAAGGAATTTGTTATCAATTGGTCAGATGTTTGAATAAAATTAACATTTTTTTTTTACAAGAATGAATGTATAATCAAAGATAAGTCATAGATATATATGCAATGATTGCTTGAGCACAAATGACATGTGATTGTATGTTTCCCCTTCATTTTCCTTCACCCAAGTAAGTCTTGAGTACTAAATAGGTGCATGCTATCCAATTATGGCATCAAAGATATGGGCATCTAAATTTTGGTGTTTTACTTTGGCTTAAGAAGAAACATATTGTTGAAGGATTGCCATTTCTTAGTAATGATAAAAAAGTTGTGAAGAATGTTTGTTTAGAAAACAACATAGAAATACTTTTCTAATTAGCTTGTCTTAAAAAGCATGAAAACCTCTTGAAGTTATTCATACTAACTTGTGTGGTTCTATGGAAACTCCCTCACTAAATAAATCCAAGTATTTTCTTATAAAACCTGGATCTACTATTTGGCTGATAAATAAGAAGTTCTTGATACATTTATTAAGTTCAAACAATCGGTCGTAAAAAAAAGTGGTCAATTCATTAGGGTAAGTGCAATAAGTTGTGTTTACTTAATGTGTAAGTCACAAGATCCCAAGCCTAAAAATGAATCGTGATCTTGTAAGCTAATTTTAGAAATGAGATCCCATTCTAAAATGAAATGAGATCCTATTCTAAAATGAAATAGGATACCATTTAAAATGAAACAGGATCCTATTTCCAAAAATATAAAATTTAAGAAAAAGGGACCTTACTCATATTTTCTAAGCGGGATCCTGATTTCGAGTCATCAGCAAGCCTTCCAGGTAGGCTGCTTCCTGGATTTTAACCTAAGTTTTAGTTTTTATTATAATTTTTTCAATTTATGAAAGAAATTTATTTATTTTACTTAGTTTTTCTTTTAAATTATGAAAAGAATTTTTTTTGAATTGATTAGTTTAGTTTTTCTTTACATAATGTTAGTTTAGGTTTTACTAATTAAGCAATTTTTTATAAAATTATTATTTTTTGCTTAATGAGTGAAAATGAAAATGTTTAAAAACCAAAACCAAAACCAAAATTAAAACAAAAATGAATGAAAATGAAATAAGAAACAAAAATGAAAATGAAAAAAATAAAACGAAAACAAAAACAAAAATGAAATTCAAACCCAAACCTAAGGAATGCAGAATATACTTTCAATACATACATTTAAACCTAGACATCATTCAGGATCTCATTAGGACCAGTAGTTGAAATAAGACCCCTTCAGATAAGTAATGCTCTACATCTTCTACCTTCAATCAAGATAATAGTAAATTCAGGATCTCATTAGGACCTATACCTTCAATCATGTTTGTCTAGGACCCCTTAAGACATTTAATTATCACATGTGACCCCAAGTTAAAGTTACATTCATTATCACACACATGATCTTGGCTTAAGACATAATTAACATGACCCCTTAAGACATGAACATTATCACATGGCTGCCCTTAAATAAGTTTGAAATGTGTACCTAACATCTGTAAATAATATTTCATTAGGACCTCTAGTTGATTTATAGGACCCCTCAATTATATACTTTCAATGTATGTATGTACATGTTAAACACTCTCCATATATATTTGTAAATTTCACTTAAATCCCTACTTCCTTATTTATATTTCTCTATTCCTGCCTAGCTTTATCTTTCTCAAACTGTCTATATCTTTCTTGATATCTTCTTCTACCTAGATACTCATATATATCTCCCCCTCTCCCTCCATATATACATGCATACATATAGATATCCCCTTCTCTTTCTTTATATTTCTCCTTATTTCTCTCCCTCTCTCTCTCACTTCAATATTTATCTCTTTCCTCATTCTCTCCCTCTCCATATATATATATATATATATATATATATATCTTTTTATTATTAGTTTTATTAAATTACTATATATATCCCCCTCTCCCCCTCTATATATCTCTCTCCCACTTTGCATCTCTCCTCGTCTCTATCTCTTACTCTCACTCTTTCACTAGATCCCTCTTCCTTTGTCTCTCATATATATACATCTCTTCATCCATTTATCTCTTTATCTCTTTCCCTTCATCCATCTATATGATCTCTCTATCATCCCTCTCCCTCCTCTACTATCCTCCCTCTCCCTCCTCTACTATCTCTCTCACTATATATATCATCATCCCACCCTCTCTCCCATCTTTATTTCTCCATATTTATCCCTCTCTGTCTCCCTCCTATATTTTTCTATCTAGCCAATGTTCCTATCTAAACACTAAATTGTTGAATTTGTATCTATTTGTCCTATTTATACATATGCTATTTGTAGGGATCTAATACCTATTTTTGGCATATATTCTATTTGAACCTTTATATAATCATTTTAAAGATGTATCTATGTTATAGTTACTTGTTAGAACTTAGCAATTATGAAATCTAAGAGCTTACCAAAGTAATATTGGAGAGAAAGGCCAAGATGATATGAATATTATTGGATGGTGACCAAGCCCTTTCCTCCATTGATTTAGATGCTAACCTTATTAAAGAGGTTAAGAAAAAATTTACGAGAGAGAAAATATTAGATCATATGTTAGGTAAACATTAAAAAATAAGAATAATTCCCAAACAATAAGGATTTCCAAGTTGTCAATCTACACAATATGTAATTTTTATTAATTATGATTGTTCTTTAATTATTTAATAAAAGTAAATCACATGTACATATAAATGATCATCCATTTTTGAATAATTCTAATTACATTTTTTGTTACATTCTCTTCCATGTCACTTCCCATAACATTTTGACAAATCAATTTTTTGTTGAGAAACAAAAAATTATCCAAGTTTTATTAAGATTATATTATTTTATCTTTTACACAAATTAAAAATATATTTTGTTAGAGTTGATTATTTTTTAAAATATTTTTATTCTATTATGTTCCAAGATTATAAACATTATATTAAAGCATATATAATATACCATATTGTGTGACCTTCTTTATTGTGGTTGTACTTTTCCCTTTCATTTTGATTTAATAAGTGTGAGACAAATGTGTTTATTTCATCTTTACCAGATTTTACTTTGAATGTGTACTTTTATAATAAAAATTAGAATTATGAAATCATGCTTATGCGTTTTAAATTATCATGATAACAACAAATAGTTGAATTCCAAAAACAAAAGCAACAATCCTGATGGACTGTGGAAATCTAATCTCTTTGAACAAATAGTAGTGTTTGAAGATCAAAATAATTTAAAGTAACCATTTTAAAACTCATGTTGTGTGCATGATTTTATCCTTTTGAGTGTATCAATCACCATTTATTTCATATTTAATTATTAGATAAGCCTCCTAAGTAGGGGTTTGATTACATCTTATTTGATCATCAAATTGTGAATTGTGTTCTCATTGGAGATATTTGGAGGTTTTCCCCTTGAAAGAGTCTTGTTATTCTTAGCTATTATCAAGTATTTTCAACATACTTCATATTATAGTATTCTCTCATGCAAGTTATTTCATATAACTTTTCATCTTCCTTCATTGTACATTTAGGTAGAGTGGGTTACCTTGTTGGTTTTAATCTTGTTTCTTTCATATCTATTTCTATCATCTTATCTCTTGGCACTTTGTTATAATGCATAGAGTAGGCTGCAATGGGATCTATACCTTCATCTTTTTCTCATGACCTTTTAAGATTTTTTTTCTTGCACATTGGTGGATAATTTATATTATAAATCATATAAGTATATTGGCATCACATGTGGCCTTAATGCTTTATATGTGTTCTATGTTTCCACTTTGTGGCATTTTGTTTGATTCTAGCATGACATATTTTGTGTACAAACGCCATCATTATTACTCCCACTTAAGACTAAAAAATATATTTGTAGGGCCTAAATAATCATCATAACAAATTTCATTCTATAAGTATACCTATGAAAACAAAAGTAAAGAGGGATAACCACTTCCAATATCTTATCCTAATCTATAAAAATAAAAAGATAAAAATAATTCTCTCTACCATTAATATGTAACACTATATATTTTATAAATATATCAATCATTTTCTATAATCTAATATTCTATGATATTGCTTATGATAAATTTGTTTCACTTGATTTCTCCATCTCCACTTTCAATATAAATATTATTATTATTTCCTTTATATTTTTTATCTCACTAATTATATTTTTTTATCTTTACTCTATTATTTCAACTCATAAAAAATATTGATATAGTTATTTAATATAAATATATTATAACATATTTCGTATCCAGAATTTTAAAAAATTAACAAAATTTATTATAGGTTAAAAAAATCAAATAACACTTATTTATATATTAATATTTCAATTTATCATGATTTTGATTTCTCAAAATTGACATCTGATATTTCCTCTTTTATTTGAAATAATACTTATGCTAATAATAATGTGAACAATAAACAAAACTTCAAGAAACTTGAAACTATGATCCATTTCTTATCCACATGGTAGAGTCTATCTCATGTCACTTTCTTATTACACTAATAATACATGGTTAGAGCAGATTCATTTCAAAGCAAGTCGTTAACAATGGCATCAAATAATGCCATTCTATAACGACCGCAACATAACAATGCTAAACACCAGAGATAGCTTGAATCGTAACAAAACACCAAGCTGTGAATAATAGGCATTATAGTAACTAAAATCTACCCTAATCTATGTAATTTCAATACAACTAGTATAATATCAAGCTGCTACGAATGAATGGCTGCTCATGGCCTGGTGTGAGAGAGTTAGAAGAAAATGGTGTACTTATACCGGACAAATTCAAAGAGCATTCCGGTTTGAGAAGAGATAAAGAGGCCCACTTGGACCTCGCAGAGCACAGAGAGCTCGTACCCTTATTTCATCAGCCTACTTATCAACACCAGATTCTTTTTCTTCACAATTTTCTTCCTTGGTATCTTTCCTCGTATCATTCCTCGCCCCATCGTTTCCTTTCTCTGTAAAACGAGACTTTGCTAAAAGAAGAAGCGGGAACAAAAACTGACCAAATGAAGATAAGTTCAGACAGGTGAGGTGCTCTTTAAATATCCAGCCAATAGCTTTCCTCTCGTAATAATTTTCACCAATGGGACCACAGAAAACGTGTTAGGTCCCTGCAGAGGACATAAATAGCTATAAATAGAAGCAAATTCCAAATCAGAACATCACAAGTAGTTCGCTGCTGACATAAATAGCTATAAATAGAAGCAAATTCCAAATCAGAAGATGGCCAGTAGCTCGCTGTCGACATAAATAGCTATAAATAGAAGCAAATTCCAAGTTAAAACATGAGCTTTAGTTCGTTGTAGATATAAATAGCTATAAATAGAAGCGGTTGACAAAGACGTTGTCGACATGGACTTTGCTAGTAAGAATATAAGTGAAATGAATGGTAGAATTGATCTATCGTACAACAAACAGATTCAGCTTGTGACAGAGCTACCGGCGAGTTCTCTCCAACCAACAATTTCTCCCGACTTCATAAGGCAACGTTAAAGAAAAAAGTTGATGATTTAAAAGGCGTTAAGGAAGCGTTTAGGAGCAATATAAAATTGGCGATCGCTTTGTGTGCCTGTCAAACTACCGTATTCTAGACGAGTTTTGTAGCGTTTGCTCACATTTATTGCGGTTCCTTTCCATTTGTCAGGTCTGAGGGGCTCTTTTAAGCCCCTTTGTATGATCTGGGTCGTTCATTCCTTCACAATAGTCACGACTCACAACTGTGGCTACTGGAATCGAATGCTTAACAGGGACCACTAATGGTCCCTGGCCAAACGATTCAAGAAATTTGTGTGAAAGGTATTTCACGAGGTAAGTCCCTTGATCCATCTCTAAAGGTTGTTCTTTCCATTCTCGATTTTGATGAATCCTATAAATGACTTAAAAACTTCACTCTTGTTACTTACTTTACAGGTAAAGTCCTTTTAAAAGTGTACTTCGTGATTTGGTCACCAAATCTTGGTCCTTTGATGGGATTCGACTTGCTATTGTAGAAAACCTCATTAAGGTTTTTCTTGTTTTTCGCTTTGTTGAAGCCAATTATGCCTATTTTGTTCTCATCCAGGGCCCATTGCTTTTCCAATCCTCCCTCCTTTTGCTTAAACCTTGGACTCATCATGTTTTTAGTCTCTAATTGAAAGTCCCTTCACATGCCTATTTGGGTTGAATTGCTCGGGTTACATATGCTATTTAATAAATTTCTTATCTAAATTTACTCTTCGATGGCTCTGTCGTTTATATAGAGTTCGAGAAGTTTAATTTAGCTCATCCACGGGGATGAGTTATGTCAAGGACAACCTTTCTAAAGAACTCAAGTAGGTAGTGAACATACAAATTGCTCAAACTCATTACTCCTAGCACATCCAAAATATTAATCTCCCAAACACTTGCTATTTGAGTTAGGTCTCTAACCATAAGATGAAGGATTGTGTCTTGGAGTCTCAACAACCTAAGCCCCCTACTTAAACCTCTAGTGAGTTGCCACCTACAAAAAAATAAGAGGAGAGCCAGTCTACAATTTTTAACAACCAACAACTCTAGCTCTTCCAAACCCACCCCCAAATCCACAATGCAAGAGATTTTGGTTCCATATATTTTAGAACCTATAAAAAGATGTGTGAAGCAAGGTGACAACTTCCAAAAACCAAGTTATTTTTAGTTGCTTTTGCAAATTTCTATTGGTAAAGATCAACATGCAACTCCACTTGTGTTGGAGGAGATGTTATGTGACTTTTTCTCCAAGAGAAGATAAAGTTATGAAATAAACCTCTTAGAATTTATAAGGGAGATAAAAATAGAGGATATTATAATACTTTGGTTCAAAGAAAGATTAATGAACAATGTTAATGAAAATTCTCTTAAAATGGAAGAATAATTACATTTATAAAGGGTAAATATAGATGACCTTTTCAAAAGGGTGTGATGGTTTGGAAACCACCCCTTAAAAGGTTATGTAAGTCATTAATGTGAGACTTGGAAGGGGCATGAAGATCACTAAACGAAGAAGAGAGTGTCTTGGTGGACTATGGGCATGAGAGGACATATAGGAATTCATATGGCATAGAGGAGTGAAGGTTTAGAGTCTTTGGTTGGCACAAGCATTGCAAAAGGGACACACAACATGTGTCCAACTTGAGGTATAGCGTACAACCGAGAGTGTCCTAGACATGGGTGTATTTTTAAATGTTGTGAAGGCATGCAAGGTTTTGTGTAAAAACCTATCCACCTTGAGTGCTTTCTTGTTGTAAAAGAGCCTAGACCTATGACTATTCCTTTGAATTCTAGATAATATGGTTGGTTCTGTGTAAGAACTAGTTCCTCTGAGAAGTGCACTGTAGAAGTAAGGGCCAATACCACCAAAATCTCCTTGGAGTGAGAGTGACCTTTCCAAGTGCTCCTAATACAGTTAGGTACTGGAAATCCTTGATGATAAAGGATAACGAGGTGATAATATGTGGCTATGTTATTATATTTATTGCATTATTAATTGACTTTATAAGTATTGTCAAATGATTACATTGTTTATTCACATCTAATTTAATCGTATTACATCTTACAACTGATTTTAATATTAATATTTAAGCTATTAATTCTATTGCAATTACTTAATTAAGTGTTGGAGAAAGGTGCTATTACATTTGTTATCAAAGCCTAATGATAAATCCTTCATATCTTTGAAATTTTCTTTATTTTTTGAAATTTCATATTAACTATTCATTAAAATTCTCCTCAGATATGTCTGTAATTATATGCTTGCCCTATCCTTTGATTCATAAGATTTAATCCTTTAAGATTGAACTCATAACTTTGTCCATATGCTAATTGTTGTTTCTCTATTTTTCATTGGTATTATTTTAAATCCTAAATCATACATGTATTCATGTTCAAATTTATATTTATATCTAAAATCAACTTAAGATACAGTATCCATAACTAATTTATAACATATTTTCACATAATTTATTGAACTATAAACCCATTGTCTTCTTTAATAACAATAAATTACCAATATTTTAAGCATATATAAATCATTCAAATCCACTTGTTATTCACATTTTATTATATATCATGTGGTCAGTCGTATCTTCTTGTAGACCACTATGGACCATGAATCATGCACACTCTATTGATATATGAATATTGTGTAAAAGTATATAGACAAGACCTCCATTGAAAGAGCATAAATTTTAGAGGTTAAGACCTTTTTGTGTCAAGAGCCATGTATTTAAACCATGATATCTATACATGAGTTGTCACATGCACTACAAAGAGGAGTGTACGCTTCTATCATCTGATTTGTGGTGGTACTCTTGTAAGTCATTATTGTATGGCAGTTCTTGAAGACCATGAATCTTTCATCTTTATATTCCATTAGAGAGCCTATTCTTTGAGGTAAATTATGAAATGGTTCATACACTATCTCTACTCCCACATTTAGCATGCATTCCTACCATGGATTGACAACAATAACATTTGACAACCATCTTTTTTAATGCATTGTCCAAAACTTCCATTCCAATAGTATGTCATAGGAAATGACAACAAGAGTAGTGAAATTTATTGAAAGTTTCTAAAGCCTTTTGAAAAAATTAATTTCGTGTTATTTTACTGTCATTGTTATTCATAAAGTCACTTCCAATTTCTATACATGTCTAGTAGGGTGGTTGTTGTTGCAAAAAAAGTAAAAAATCAATCAGTGTTTGAGAGGTTCTTCAAACCACATAATTCATCACTCGATAAAAATATTTTCTTAGATGCCTTGATGTAGCTTGCAGCTCCTTGAATTAGATCTACTCTTGAATTGAAATGATATAATAATGAGATGATATAATGAGATGATGGAATGAATTGAGGGAGATGTCTTATATACAGATTTAATAATTTGTTATAAATCCCACCCCATTTCAAATCTCAGGACTCTTTTCCTCCTCGTAAACATAATATATTTTCATACAACTCCATTTCTGACAATAGAAGCCTATTATCTTGCATCCCTAAAAATTCATAACCTAAATTATATGGACATGGTCTCCCCAAACCACCTTGTCCAATACTTTTTGCCACAAATCTCCAAAGAATAATACAATAGCCCCATCATTTTCAAATCTAGGTCCGTGCAAAAAAATTAAATACACCTCTAGGTCAATTTAGAATTAATTTTTTTTGCACATACCTAGATTTGAGAAGGATGGGACTATTGCATTATTCTCTGGAGATTTCTAGCAAAAGGCATTGGACAAGGTGGTTTGGGGAGATCATGTCCCAATACTTTAAGTTTTGAATTTTTAGGGATGCAAGATAATAGGGTTCTAATGTCATAAATGGATTTGTATAAAAATATATTATGTTTATGAGGAGGAAAAGAGTCTTGATATTTGAAAAGGGTGGGATTTATATCAAATAAGGATAATAAATGATAAAGGGTGTAGACACCCAAAATTGTCCAGTCTAATTAAATAAATATTTTATTTATTTAATTATCTAAGCCTAATTCTTCTATTAATTAAATAAATCTTTATTTATTTAATTAATTCATTTATCCTCTTCTAGCCTTATTTCTCATTTAAATAAATACATTTATTTATTTAAATTATCCTTTTTCCTAAATTAAATAAATATTTTATTTATTTAATTGATCCCATTTCCTCTATTAATTAAATAAATCTTTATTTATTTAATTAATTCATTAATCTTTTCTACCCATGACACATGTCATTCATCTCTTAATTCATACACTACCTACCCCTTTCATTATTTTATTATTTCTTTTACCTACCCTCTAATCATAGCCAACCTCCTTTTACACCTCTCAATCTTATCCCTCCATTTCATATAGTGTCTTCTATATAAGGAGATACTTCCTTCATTATCAATCATTCTAATGAATTTTATGTACTTGACTACACTACAATCCTACTTGCAACAACATTTCGTTCTTTGTTGAGCTCTTGTGCACATAAAATCTGAGAGCAAATATATCAAGCAAGATCAATGGAGATAGGAAGAATGGAGATCAAAACCCTATTGGACATGTGATGGCATAATATTTGTGATTTCATTTGATTTGCATTGTCTTAGGTAATCTTCATATGTTATGGTGGATCTTTGTTGTTGTTAGGCTAGGGTTTTGTGGTTGAATTCATTTAGCCTTTCAATATCGTTATTATTGTTATCCATTTTCACCATATACATTTTGGCACGCCCGGTGGGACTCTTGTCTCTTTTGTATTTAACATCTTTGTTGCAGAATTTGTGTTTTGAAGTTGCAGATCTGACGTTTTTGACAACATTTTGATATTCCCGCATTTGCGTACTTTCGGATAGCATTTTTGATTTTCTGGTGTGTCTGCGACATCTGGAACCGCGTCTGTGTTATCGACAGTATTTTATTTTGCAGGTTCCGGGAATCGCGTTTGTGTTATGAAGTCGCGTCTGCGGTGTTTTTAGCCACGTCTGTGTCCAGAGGTCGTGTCTGCGTTTTGGAGCCACGTCTGTGTCTCACAGAACCGCGTCTCCATCAGGAAGTCGTGTCTATGTAAGGTAAAATCGCGTCTGTGTGCACCGATTTCAAATTTTGAGTTATTGATTTAGTTTTAGGTTTTTGCATTTAGGGTTTCAGATCTGGTTTATTTCGAGCTAACATTTTCAGATCTAGCTAACGAAATTGGTGCAGCTTGTCTTGAAAGCAAAAATCGTTTTGTTGAAGGCCCCTATTTTCACAAAGTCTTTTGGATTTAAAATTTACCTAACTTGTGTGCTTGCAGGAAGGGGTGATTATTTCAAACAATCCAAACTACTAACAACTCTTTGTTGCAGGTCCTTGGCAAGGGTTTTTTGGATTTATATTATGTGCCTTGTTTTCATAGACTAGTAAACACTTCAATTGGTGCACTAAAATTGAATCATTATCTTTTGTGTCTTGAGCAATAGGCTCTTTTTGTTTAATCTTTAGAGGGCCTGTCTTCCCGTGTGGTCATTAGGACTACTAGTGAGAAGAGAACAACCCAAGTGGTAGCGAGGAAAACCCACCTCTTCCGAACCACTATAAACAACTGTATTCATGGTGAAAACTATGGATAACGTGTGCTGATTAGTTCATACTAACACTATGTCTCCCCATAAACCCGTTTGATCAAATTTATTTGATCAGTTATAGGGTGTAACTCCTACCGGCTGGGAGCCTTCTGTATTTACAGAGCTAAAAGTGCCACATGTATGGCCACACGAGCAGATGCCCTTACTAGCACCTTTTTGTTTTAGAAGCCAAAATCCTTCTAGTTGTTGGGGTAGGAGGTCGGACATCTGGTAGCGGCCCACACACATACGGTTCTTAGTAGAGATACAAAGTTCTCCACGGGGAGTTTTCGTAGGGACTGATGCTTGGCTGACCCAAGAAGTGAGTGCCGAGGGTGGAGCCAGTGAGGTCAAGCATCTAAGTATCCGCTCTGAATAGCGTAGCCTCAGGGGTAAAACCCCATGTGGGATCAACAACTATTATCTTGGCCAGCCATAAGAATTGTGCTTGACTTATTTTAAACATTCAAACATTCAAGACCAAACAACAAAACATTGTGTCTTTTGTGTCTTCAAGTGTATGCAAAACAATTTTACATCAAACAACACACTTTTCTTAGAGTCATTTTGAGTCTAGACACTTGCAAACATTGGGTCTTCA
The DNA here is from genome assembly GCF_030272615.1 of Cryptomeria japonica. Taxonomy (NCBI): domain Eukaryota; kingdom Viridiplantae; phylum Streptophyta; class Pinopsida; order Cupressales; family Cupressaceae; genus Cryptomeria; species Cryptomeria japonica. The sequence goes on along the minus strand of NC_081406.1, from coordinate 589,886,024 downwards.
TCAACACTGTGTCCTCTTGTCACGAAAAAACAGTCAAACAGTCAGATTTGGTCACAACAAAACAACTTCACAGATTGGAAAAAATTGTACAAATTTTGTAGAAACGCATCTGTGTCTGACATAATAGCCTCTGTGTTGTATAACCGCGTCTTTGAAGGGCAGAAACGCGTTTGTGTTTCCAGAATCAATAGTGAATTTTGCAAAAATCTCAGAAACGCGTCTGTGTTAAACAGAACCACGTCTATGTCATAAAATTGCATTTGTGAAGTATACAGGCGCGCCTGTGTTCAGAATTGAAAAACTTTTATAGTCCAGCAAACAAACACAGTCAGTTTCGGAATTCTTGAGCTTCCTAGGTCATTTCTCCAGGGTTCATCTAGCATTCAACCTGTCTTTGGGTCTCACAAAGTTCATCATTGCTTCACATCTCACATTGCATTCACATTTGTCTAAACTTGAGTCAAAAGGTCACTTGCTTGTCCTCATCATACTTTGTCAACACACTACATACAACAACACTTTGCTAAGTGGTCCCTCATCAAGGTCTCTCACCTTTGGGTGTCATTTGGTCTTACTTAGAGTCAAGGTCAAATTACCTCATCAAGAGAAACTATCCTCTCTTTGGAAGTCACACCTACTCTACTACATACATACTTGGTCTTACACTTTGGACATTGCAAGTACACTTCAGATTCATTTACATTCCATCCATCTCTTGGTCTTCCATGCTCTTTCCATTTTCATCTAGTCTCACACATCTCGGTCAATACCTAGTTCATGGTTGAAACCCATCTTCAAAAATCTAGGAGAGAAACTAAAGAGGCTCAAGAGTTCGCAAACATGAGTTCTTATGAGTATGACAATGATATCTTTTTCAATTATGATCATACTACATTACCTGACATGGATGCCTATAGAAACATTCCAAATGCTAAGAACATGGACACTACAAACAACAATGCTACACATAATGACAATATTGACAACTTTTTCGTACATTCAACAGATGTGGAAGAATCCATTATGAATCCCCATTTCAATCGATTGGTTGAGGAAATAATGAGGAGGGATAGACAATACTTCTTACAAATGATGGCACAAAGTGGAGCCAAGATACCTCATGATTTTGACATGTCTCAAATAATGGAAAATCGACCTTTGCAACAACCTCACTCCAACATGGATCAAAGGAGACCTGGAATTAAGTCATGGGGTGACTTAGCAGAGGCATTTATCCAACATTTCTCCTACAACATAGAGACAGACATATCAGTCACTACTTTGTACAACACCAAGCAAAAAGAGGGAGAGTCTTTTGCATCATTTTTACAATGATGGAGGAATCTAGCTAGCAGATGCTCTTGTGAAATTCCACAAAAACAAATGGTAGAAATGTTCACCCAAAATGTTAACAAAGAGATTGGTTATGACTTAAGGAAAGCTTGTTTGTCCACCTTCAAGGATGTCATTGAAAAAGGCTTAGTGACAGAAAAGGTCCTAATTGAACAAGGAGTCAATAAGATATTCAAGGAAAACAAAGACGACTTTAAGGGAAAAGACAAGCCAAGATTTTGGAATAGAAACAAGAACACAGTCAATGATGGTGTTGTTGATGCCAACACAGGGCGACCCAAATTCATCTTTTCTGGATCAAGTTCTACAAACAATCAGGTGAATACTCAAACAACTTCTAAATCACGAAGGAAGTACACTCCATTGGGAGAACCACTTGAGTCAGTTTTCAAAAAGCTAGTGGCAAACAAGGTAATCACAGTTCCAGATTTTCCTCCATATGAACCAAAGGTTAAACCAAATTGGTGGAATGATGATGAATATTGTGAATTTCATAAGAGCAAGGGACATAAAATAGGAAATTGTCATCGACTGAAGAACATCATACAAGATCTCATTGATAGAGGTGACATAGAGATTGAGGGACACTCATCCAATCAAGAACATGAGATGTTTAAGGAACCATTCCCAAAGCATGACAAGGGAAAAGCTAAAGCCACATATGACCAAACCAACTATACCAGAGCAACCATCAATCACATCTCGAGCGATGGAAAATTACGTCTCTACCATTATCATCAAGGACAAAAACCCTGAGAATTCTACCCAGAGACCCAAGATCATTCTGAAAGCTGTTGGATCTTCTTTCGAACCTACCTCTGAATGTAATGTCACAACCCACCGAGGTAAATTCACTTTGCAAGGTGCTCCAACCAAAAACACCGCTTCCTCATCAACCAAACCTGAGTATGACCTTGTAGAATAGTTAGGGAAGACACCCGCGCTCATCTGCATCCTTGAGCTTTTACGCACATCCCCTGTACATAAAGCTATTCTTGACAAAACCTTGAGAGACATTGCCGTTCCTACAGATCTGAATGTGGACCAGTTTCAAGCCATGGTGGGATACCTTTCCATTCCACATTCCCTTACATTCACAGAAGCCGACGACGCCTCCGTAAGTCAGCCACATAATGCACCACTACACATTGAAGCCTTCATACACAAACATCGAATAAAACGAGTCCTGATAGATGGAGGAGCTAGTCTAAACATTTGTACATTGAGCACAATTAAACAATTGGGATATTTTGATAAAGCTGTGAATTCTACAAATCAAATCACCATCAAGGCATATGATGATGAAGAGCATTCGTCCAAGGGCACAGTCACCCTACCTCTTAGAGTTGGGCCAGTTACAAAGGATGTGGTTTGTCAAGTCCTAGATCTAGATCTCACTTATAACATATTGCTAGGACATCCTTGGATTCATGAAATGATGGTAGTCCCATCTACATATCACCAATGCATTAAGTTTCCTCACAATGGAGTAGAGGTAACAGTTAATGGTGATCGTAATCCGTTCATATACTGCAATAATCTTAGATAAAAAACTGAGACCATCTTTCCCAGTAATCGTGAAGCTGTTCCTTCTTCGGCATACATTGATCCTGAGTCATTAAAACCTTCGACATCAAAACAAGGCGAGCTTAAAGGCAAGTTTCAGGACAAGGGCATGGGGGAATACACTTTAAATCAGACCATGTACTTACGACAAGTCATGAGTTCCCCAAAAGAATATGGAAGACCACATCCTAACAAGCAAGTAACCATCATGGTACTCAAATGGGATCCTACTACCTTTCAAAGATGGGGTGAACTGGAAGAGGAAGACTTATATAAAATGCTTTACAAAGACATTGAAGATGACACATAGGATCACATCAATCTACCATGTGAAAAATATGGCAAAGGCTTCAAGATTCTACAAAAATTCGGGTATGATGGAAAAAGCCCTCCGGGGTTATGAAAGGAAGGCATCATTGAACCTTTACAACTTGAATTGACTTTCAAAAAGGAACTCTTAAAAGGACTTGGTTTCTTGACTTCCAAGGTCCACACTCAAAGGACAGAAGAATCCTTACAAATCAAAGCTGCCAAAATTCAACAAGAGGGTTTCTCTTCAACAGATTCCAATGAATGGGAATGGGGTTCAGACAAGTCTTCCAATGACTACGAGCTCACCGAGATATTCAGAGAACCAGTTGAACCCACAGAAGAGGAGGAATTTTATAAAAGATTCAAAGTTGGTCAAGAAACAATCCAGATGGATTCCACACAGTCCTTGTCTCAAGGTCCTAGGTTGAAATCACATAGGATGAGAACCCCTGTCCCAGAATGTGCTACTAGTGATGATAATTTGGATTCATCCGCGATCAAGACTGATGAAGAGAGTGCCATCGATGACCTTGATAATTACCTTGACATACCCGAATATAACTGCATCTTCACTCTTAGCCCTGCTAACTTTGAAGACTTTAACGGCCTTCCCCTTGTTCACTAGCAACTTATTGACTGGGATCATGAAGAACCCACACAATTCGACACATTCCAAAATGATGAAGCTTTTATTGACTATCTTGGCCTACGAGATGATCTTCCCCCTAGGGACCACAAAGCGGGATACACCATAGAACTCAATAGCGTGACATATTTTGGTGAGGGTGTCGGACCTTCCAGTCGCAAAAATGTGAAAATAAGAATAAATCAAGGGTCTTATGGCGAAAACCACACTGTGGCGCTGTCTGACCCCAAAAAATTAAAAAGAAAGGACATATCTGAGGACGAAAACCTCTCTGAGGCACCTGAAGATGGAAGGCTCGACATTCTCCTAGCATCATATGAGGAAAAGTCATCCATGTTGGTAGAAGAGACTATCAGAACAAACATTAGTACAGAAGAGGTTCCACACAACATATTCCTGGCTCAATCGTTGACGGAGTCAGAAAGGTCAAAATTCATAAGTTTCTTCAAAGAACGACAAATCAACTTTGCATGGTCATATGCTGATATGCCTGGATTAGATCCAGATTTGGTAATGCATCATTTGACAATTAAACCGGGGGCAAAACCAGTGAAACAAAAATTAAGAAAGATGCATCCACAGGTGGCATTACTAGTCAAAGCAAAACTTGAGAAATTATTGGATGTCGGATTCATACGCCCAATTGATTATCCTGAATGGATCTCCAACTTAGTGCCTATCAGTAAACTAGATCGCAGCATCAGAATTTGTACAGATTTCAGAGACATCAACAAAGCTTGTCCAAAGGATGACTTCCCATTACCAAATATTGACTTGATTTTTGATCTCACAGCAGGTCATGAAATGTTATCATTGATGGATGGATTCTCTAGTTATAATCAAATAAAGATTGTGCCCGAGGATCAACACAAAACATCATTCACTTGTCCTTGGGGAACTTTCTGCTGGAATGTCATGCCCTTCGGGCTAAAAAATGCAGGTGCTACATATCAGAGAGCCATGACTACTATCTTTCATGATCTTATGCACGTAACCGTGGAAGATTATGTCGATGACCTCTTGGGCAAATCAATAGACAGAAATACACATTTGGACATACTTTCAGTTGTTTTTGATCAGTTGGAAAAATACAAAGTAAGATTAAACCCCAAGAAATGTGTCTTTGGAGTAACCTCCGGGAAGCTCCTAGGATTAATTGTATCCAAAAGAGGAATCAAAGCTGATCTAGCAAAAGTCAAGGCCATCTTGGAGATGAAACCACCAAGAAATATCAGTCAACTTCGGTCTTTACAAGGCAGACTCTAGTCCATACGAAGATTCATAGCACAACTTGCAGATAAGTGTAATCCTTTTCAGCACTTGCTACATAAAAACATCAAATTCAAATGGGATGATAATTGTCAATAGGCTTTCCAGACACTCAAAGATTATCTTCTGAATCCGCTAGTTCTGATGCCACTAGTTCTAGATTAGCCTTTGTTACTATACATATCTGCTACTCCAATAGCACTGGGGGCACTCTTAGCACAACAAATTGCTAAGGGCAAAGAAAAAGTAGTATACTATATCAGTTTCACATTGGTGGGATATGAGCTAAACTACACACCAATCGAGCGTGCATGTCTCACCATGGGATTTGCTTCGCAGAAATTATGACATTACATGCTCACTCATAAGACTAAGCTGGTTGCAAGAATCGATCCGTTGAAATACCTTCTTAATAAAGCGACACTTACTGGGCGACTAGCCAAATGGGTAATGATCTTGAGTGAATTCGACATCGAGTATGTGGACAGAAAAGTGATATAAGGACAAGCCATCACAGATCAATTAGTGGATGCTCCCATGATAGATGATGTTCCTCTAAGTTCAGAATTTCCAGATGAATCCATTTTAACAATGTCACATGCAAAGTCATGGCAACTGTACTTTGATGGCTCATACACACAGCATGGGGTGGGAGCTGGCATCCTCTTTATAACCCCTCAAGGGGATTCTATACCAAAATCATACCGCTTATCATTTCCTTGCACTAACAATATAGCAGAATATGAGGTATTAACAACTGGATTACGGATTGCAGTTCAATGGAAGATCCAGGAACTTCATGTTTTTGGGGACTCTCAACTTGTAATCCGTCAAGCAACTGATGATTACCAAACAAAAGATGAAAAATTAATGCCTTACAAACAAATGGTGGATGACCTGAAACAACACTTCACAAAGATAGACTTTGAGTAGATACCAAGAGAGCAGAATCGTGTCACAGATGCCATGGCTACAATCGCTTCACTGATCGATCTACCTCCAAATGAGACCCGCTATGAGTTCTTGGTGGATAACCTTTTGGTTCCTTCATATGAGATCATTCCTACTGAGATGATATGTGTTATCGGTCCCGAGTCCCAGTTATATGGTTCCATTTTCACATACCTTCGTGACAATACCCTACCCCCGGATCTATCAAATAACCAACGTCGCACTTTCATTTGCCAATCCTCTCGATACATCATTTTAGCTGATATCCTATACCGGTGAGGTCTAGATGGCACTCTTCTTAAATGTTTAGAAAGTGACGAAGCTCAGATTGCATTACGTGAAGTGCATGAAGGGATATGTGGTCCACATGCTAGTGGTCCTACCTTGGCCAAGAAACTCATCAGGACTGGATATTACTGGCCCAATATGGAAAAAGACTCATATCAGTTTGTCAAGAAATGTAAGCAATGTCAAATTCATGGAGACCTCATACATGCACCAGCACAAGAACTTCAACCAATTGCGTCTCCTTGGCCCTTTTGTCAGTGGGGACTCGATCTCATAGGCAAGATTCACCCTTCTTCTTCCAATGGTCATAAATTCATTATCACTGCCACAGAGTATTTCACAAAATGGATTGAAGCCATGCCTCTCACACAAGTCACTGGAAAACAGATTGCTACATTCATCCTCAACTATATCATTTGCCGATACGGTATTCCTGTTTCCATTATCACTGATAACGGGCATCCCTTCAAAAATCAGGATGTTCGTGAAATCTGTGACCACTTCCATATTTCCCATCATTTCTCCACGCCATATTACCCCCAAGGTAATGGTCAAGCTGAGGCGTCTAATTAAACAATCCTTAAAATCCTAAAGAAGACAGTCGACGACGCTGGCTGTAATTGGCATATCCAACTTAATCCTGCACTTTGGGCCTACTGCACAAGTGTCCGCACACCTAAAGGGGCTACACCCTATTCACTTGTCTATGGTGCTGAAGTCATCTTGCCTATTGAGGTCGAGCTACCCTCTTTGCGGGTCTCTTTGCAAAAAATTATCAGTGATGAAGACTATAGGGTCTCTCGCTTACAAGAACTAGAACTACTGGATGAACGAAGACAAACTGCTTTTAATCATCTCAAGGCTTACCAACAATGAATGAGTCGCAGCTATAATCACAAAGTCAACCCTCGCACATTTGAGGTAGGTGATTTGGTTCTCAGAGAAAACACCAAAAATCAGAAAGACAGAGAGAAGAAGGGCAAGTTTGAACCAAATTGGCTTGGTCCTTACATCATCACAGCAGCATATGGATCTGGTGCATATCAGCTCTCAACTATAGAAGGTGAACCTTTGGAGGATCCTATCAATAGCATGCACCTTCGCAGGTTCTACACATAGCTCTTTGGAATATCCTAATTCAAAAATACAAAAAAATCAATTTTTTTTTTCAAAAATACAAAAAACATTGAAAAATCGGAAAAAGTAAAGAGAAATAATTTAATCCAACAGTGAAAACCACTTCGGTGGCGCCCTGGGCAAGTACCATGGTGAAAACTGGATCACCAGTGCCATGTGTAGAGATATTGCTCCTCCCTCCTTCAGGATTCACTTTCATCCTTTCACTTTGCACACACTCACAACCTATTCGTTCATAATAAACTTACCCATTCCCATCATGGCTTGTTATTGATCTACCCAAGATTGGTTAGCCATTCATAATAAACCTCCCTTTTCACCTCCCTTTCCATCCATAATAAATCAGATCCTATCTGTGGCTAAGGCAAATCCTACGTCTAGTGATGGGTGTGGAACTGTGAGCATCACATGTTTTGAGGAGTACAGTTTCTTCCAATTTTCTTCAGTCTATCCACACACAATTCGCAATAAAGCAGCATCTGCACCGCCAATCCGCAATAAAGTTTCATCTTCTCCACATTAAAGTATCAGTTTCATGGATTCAGTCAGTTTCAGATGAGACACAGCAGCAACAATGGGCTTCAACAAATCAAATCTTTCAACAGACTTAGACAACATTATGGTTCAGTGCTATCTATCCTTTTTGTGACAACAAACATTGTGACCACAATCAAATAAGACTTATACAAGTGACAAGAGACACTAAATTTGAGGACTACAGTGGATGTTGGTGTCGAGTCTTGGTTTTCTTTTGATGTTATCTTTTTGGTGACATGTCTTTTAGCTTTTCCAGGATGTCTCTGACTAGAGATTTTATCTCTAGGATGTCTTTGACTAGAAAGGCGAGGATGGAGTATCGTCACCTATTTGTATTTGCTGTCTATGGATTGTCTCTTAGTAATGCTATGACTTGTCCAAGGATATGAGGACACTATGAGTCTAGTATGAACTGGGGCATTCCTTGTTTGTGACTGTCTTATCTCCATGCAAACAAGTACAATGACTTTCTGGGTCAAACATATGCCTCGATTGTCATAACCTATTTTGCCATAATAAAGCTCAATGATGATAACGCACAAGAAGCTCTTTCACTTTCATATCTTCTATCTTTCATCCCCCTTTCTTGATTGACTTCCATCGTCCTTCTTGAGTCCGCATAGCCTGCTATCACATGACTGAGTATAATGACACGCCAAAAACATTTGCATTTCATGTAGTTGCACCTGCATTACCACATATAAGCATTTCATACATACATATAGATATCACAATTGCATCACATCTTGCACACAACACATGTTAGCACAATTTACATTTGCATTATCATATTCATTTGCATATCATACATTTACATTGGCATAACATATTAAAAATATAAAAGAACAAAAATATTGCATTTCATTATGTACATATTTGCATTCATGTCATAAGCATCACATAAAACATACATCATAAGAACATATCATCACATAAGTACACATGCATATAGCTGCCGCAAAGAAGAATCATCTCATATATATATATAAAGTGTCATGATACAATGATGTCAAAATCATATGGCTACAATCACTCGAAGGTGTCTACATCATCATACAAAAATGATACAATACTGATACATAGGGAGCCCTCTACGGCTATGATGAACTCCCTCCCTCGGAGCTACCTAGCCTTGATGGAATCTGAGTCCCCGAAGGACCCGCCCCAGGATCATCCCTCTTGTCCCCTCTATCTGGTGGTGGTGGCAGACCCATAACCCCACCACTAGATGCCTGTCTCCTCCGGCTCCCTCCCGTAGCTATCGCTGTCCGCGATGGTCTATGGAAGCTCCTCGCCCACTGATCCGCTAGCACTGCACCATAATAGGGATCTCGCCAGTAGGCAATCTCCTCCCCTGCCCATAGGACGTAGGCATATCTGGCCCCTGTGTCCTCTGTTGCCTGCCTCCCAGCCCTTAGTGCCGTCTCAGCCTCTGTATAGTGTTGAATGGCCTGGTCTCTCTCTCGCTTAGTATCTCGAAGTTGCCTCCTGAGCCTATCCCTCTCCCTCTCCAGCTCCTGAATCTCATCTACCTGTCCCTGACAGATCTCCCTCAGCTCCGTCAGCTCATCCTCCTCTGCCTCAGCCCCCTGTGGCTTTGCCTGTGGCTCCCCCTGTACGGGTGCCTGCCCCTGTGCCTGTGCCTATACTGGTGTCTGTACTGGTGCCTGTACTAGTACCTATCCCTGTGCCTGTCCCTGTACTTGCACCTATCTGGGACCATGTGCTGCTGGCACCTATAGTGGTAATCCACCACGACCCCTCACCACCCGAGCCTGTCTGTCCTCTCCACCCTCCCTCCGCGGGGCAACCCTCCTCTCTCCAACTGCTCCCCTCCTCCTTCGTCGGCCTCTGCCACCATCATCTCCATCATCATCTCCATCTCCACAACCGTCTCCATCTAATATCTCTCCTGGATCCGTCAGACGTGGGAAGTGATGCTCGGCCCAGTATGCCGTGTACTCGGCATCCATGTCGACATCCTCAATCTCTGGCCACATGTCCCAGGGAAGGGGCATCATCTCTACCAGCTGCATAATAGCCTAATCATATGATAATAGGGGTCCAAACTGCGCCTGATCTCTCATAGTTCGTGCATACATGCCTGAACCCCATGGCATCCGCTGAATCCTGCCAAACTGCCTACCAACCCTGTCCACTAACTGCCTCTCTAGCACATAGGGCATTCGCCCAATCAAGTACCTACTCCGGAAGGTGTAGGGAAGCTCTACAACATCATCCTCCCACTGCTCGCATCCAAGGTATGGCCTCCATATGACCATGTCGATGTCATCAATCACCCATCGCCAGTGCTCTAGCCTGCCAATCCGTGGCTGCGACGTGATCATGTCGTATAAATGTACAAAACTACGTCTGTGACCTCTGCCCCTGAAATGTATCGGTCTCATCACTGGCAGATGCTCATAGGCCCACACCTATAACAATGTCACCCCGCAGCCTAATCCCACTGACCCGTGGTACACGAATTGATACAACTCATAATAAAGGTGTGCCAGCACACACGGTCCCCAGGCATATCTGGTGTGCTGTGTCACCAGTGTCTCCAGTGCACCTCCCCAGCCCATAGCCAACCCCCGTGTTGCTCTATCCAGACACAGGAACCCACTGATCGCTCCTCCTATCACTGCTGGTAGCGCCAATCTTGTAGCTGTCATAGTGTCCCAAGCCACATGCCCTGCCCTCATCTCCAGTCCTGGGTCCTAGAACACTCGTCTTAGGGCCTCCTTGTCTCCATCTCAATCGTACAGGATCAGCTCCTTGTCGATTAGTATCCGTAGGATCCTGTATACATCCTCAAGGGTGACTGTCATCTCACCCATCGGCAAATGGAAAGTACAAGTCTTGGAGTGCCATCTCTCCGCCAATGCAGTCAGCAATCCCATGTTCGCCCGAAACTCAGGCACATACAAAATATGTCTCAAACCCATAGCCTCGATCGTAGCTTGGTCCTCGGTTGTCAACTCAGGTCGCAACCTCTGAGTCGATGGGAATCTCTCCCGTGACTCCAACATAGGCAAATACTCCTGCAGTCAAGCAAATCAATCATGTCAGCCATAGTGGCATTCACTGTTCATCACAAAATGCTACTTTTTATCTAAGTGCATATGGTACTCTATCCTAGTGACACTCACTATTCATCACAAAGTGTTGCTATCTATCCTAGTGACACTCACTATTCATCACAAAGTGTTGCTTCTATCCTAGTGGTACTCCTTGTTCATCACAAAGTGCTGCTCACATTTGCACTCACTGTTCATCACAAAGTGCTGCTCACATTTGCACTCACTGTTCATCACAAAGTGCTGCTCACATTTGCACTCTCTGTTCATCACAAAGTGCTGCTCACATTTGCACTCACTGTTCATCACAAAGTGCTGCTCATATTTGCACTCACTGTTCATCACAAAGTGCTGCTCATATTTTAGTACTCCCTGTTCATCACAAAGTACTATGTCTTGGTACTCACTGTTCATCACAAAGTGCCTTGATCTATCCTAGTCTTCCCTAGAGGACCTACTTGAGTGTATCCTCTCAGTAGCTTATCCAATCGACAACGTATGTTCATCACAGAACTACCGATTTGACCTAGAAGACACAAATTCACATTTTTGGGCACAAACGCGCTTTCCTGACATAAATGCACTTGAAGACTGCACAAACGCGCCTGTTTTACACAGATGCGCCTGACAGACACAGATGTGCCTATGCTCTGTAGAGATGCGCCTGGGCGACACAAACGTGCCTTCTTGGCATAGACGGGCCTACACATCACAGACGCAGTCGCATTCATCACAGACGCGTTTTCTGACACAGACGCGCTTGGCACCAACACAGACGCACCTGGCACCAACGCAGACGCACCTAGACATTTTTGGACATTTTTGGACCCTAACCTAAAGCGCATTTATTGCCCTATATACCATGCATTAATGACAACAATAAATGCATCAAAGTACAAGGAGGTTTTGTGGTACTTACCGGCTCTCTTGCCTCTACTGGCCTCTGGAATCGGCGAACGCGGTCGAATCTATGAACCAAAGCCATCACTACTGACTGTTGCTGCTCTTTTCTATCTTTGCACTCTAATCTCTTGGAGGTGTAGATGACAATGAGGATGTATTTCCCTCGTGGTCTATCTTATAGACTGGCCTAGCCCTCATTTCCTGAGTCAGTCTTCATTATCCCGTGACTCTGTCACTTTATCTGGTCAGTCCATTCTAGCCTTTCTTTCTTATTGAGAGATTGTCTGCGATCTTTTCAGACATTTTCATCCAATCTCTCAAGGGGGCATATCATTCCCATCTTGGGGCAACTTTGTATCAGTTCATCTTATCTTCTTTGAAACAACGTGACAAGCCGCATTGTCTCAAAGAGGGGCAAAATGTAGACACCCAAAATTGTCCAGTCTAATTAAATAATTATTTTATTTATTTAATTATCTAAGCCTAATTTTTCTATTAATTAAATAAATCTTTATTTATTTAATTAATTCATTTATCCTCTTCTAGCCTTATTTCTCATTTAAATAAATACATTTATTTATTTAAATTATCCTTTTTCCTAAATTAAATAAATATTTTATTTATTTAATCGATCCCATTTCCTCTATTAATTAAATAAATCTTTATTTATTTAATTAATTCATTAACCTTTTCTACCCATGACACATGTCATTCATCTCTTAATTCATACACTACCTACCCTTTTCATTATTTTATTATTTCTTTTACCTACCCTCTAATCATAGCCGACCTCTTTTTACACCTCTCAATGTTATCCCTCCATTTCATATAGTGTCTTCTATATAAGGAGATACTTCATTATCAATCATTCTAATGAATTTTATGTACTTGACTACACTACGATCCTACTTGCAACCACATTCCGTTCTTTGTTGAGCTCTTGTGCACATAAAATCTGAGAGCAAATATATCAAGCAAGATCAATGGAGATAGGAAGAATGGAGATCAAAACCCTATTGGACATGTGATGGCATAATATTTGTGATTTCATTTGATTTGCATTGTCTTAGGTAATCTTCATATGTTATGGTGGATCTTTGGTGTTGTTAGGCTAGGGTTTTGTGGTTGAATTCATTTAGCCTTTCAATATAGTTATTATTGTTATCCATTTTCACCATATACAAAGGGTACACCTAGAATTAAGGGACCAAATAATGATCACTTGATGTATTAAAGTAGAATAGGACTTATAAGATTTAATTTAAATCAATAGAGGCCCTGCAATGCATAGTGGAATGGGAAATACTAAAACAAGTACTAGGAGAGTGTGAAATTGGACACCCTAATTAAAGGTGTACAATTTATGATGCTACACTAATACACCCCTCTCTATTTCAAACTGATTAAGAAAACCATTTTTAATTCATTGCATATAGACATTGTTTCACCAAGTAAACATGAACCAAACTTAGTTTAAATTTCCTATAATACAATATATGGTACAATTTGGTCAAATATTCTAGTAGAGTTAAATGAACAAAGATTTAACTAGGTCTATAAGATTTGCATTAATTCTTCACTAAACTCTTCTTATACACATTGGATAATCCCAAAACTCTTCACAACGAAAAGTAGCAAATAAACCTATTATAACTAGCAAGTTATCTTCTTCATTAGTCAATTGGAGATCACCTCCCAACCATCGGGCTATTCATATCCCATCCCTAAGCTAGGGTATATAATGCAAACCTCAATTTACAAAATAGGGATTATATGGTTAATACATAAGACTAGCCAATGGGTACCTGAATAGTCAATTTCAAACATTACTCCATAATAATAGTATCTATAGCTAAAGCAAATTTCAAAAGACCCATTTTGAGAAAATCACATATATCATTTTATACTATACATTTCATGGCAATAATTCATTAGTTATATCATTTATAACTAGGAGAGACATTTACTAAACACATAAAATTATCATAATTTTAAAAATTAAAATTGACTATGCATAACTCAATTAATCAATAACATTAAGATAATTAACCACATGTGCACACATATAAGTATAACATCATCTAATCTATCATTAAGTTTACCACGCTCAAAATAAAATGTTAGTATTCCAACTAAGATACCCTTGACCATAAGTCCATAACAAAATAATATCAAAATATATCACCAGTATTTCAAAATGGTGGAAATAATGGTCCTACTATGAGTATGAAAATCTATCCTAGGGGTTGGGCTTAATAACCATGGCCTCTAAATTGGTTGAATTTTATCATTACTGAGTTTTTGTTTTTGTGTGATAATCAAGGAAATAGAAAGGAATATATATCTAGTTATAGAGAAATGATTGGGGTCAAATTTGATACTTACTTATTATAGTATATATTTTTTCATTGATTGATCTAAATTGAGCAAGATGATAAATCCTAGATTGGTTTATTCTTGTCATTTTTTTCATGTTGTCTGTAATTTTCCAATTTAATTCTTTTTAAATATTGTTGATGTTGTTGGATATTAGAGTTGTTGGGATATGTTGTTGTCATTGATGTCAACATATTCTTGTGTTGCATAGAATTGGTGTGTTGCAGAGAATTGGTGTATTGCAGAGAGTTGATTTTGGTGATCTAGTGCATATGTACTGATGTGGTTTATTGAGTTTTGAGATGCTTATCTCTAGTTGATTCAGTATGAGTTTCATGATGCTTTGTCCTGATCTGGTCTAGTTATGAGGTCTGGTTTGGTGATTGGTTTTTACAGTATTCAGTGTTGCAGAGTTATGGTACTTGATCCTTATTGCTCTAAATTGATGATATCTTCAGTTGCAAATTTTGGAGGGTGTTTGGGACGTTCATGTGTGTCCTCTGATAGGATGGTTCATGATTTGTAACTTTTCAAGCATATCTTTTAGTTTGTCAGTTGGTGTTCTTGATCTTTGGTGATGGTGTTAATAATAAATTTTTCTATTTGAGTCATTTTTGTGATTGGGGTGGAATTCACATTACTTGTTGATGTTATCTAATCGTGTTCTATGCATTTTGATGGTCCGTATTGAACGTGGTGCGTGTTATTGAACATTTTATTGGTCCGATATTATTCTTCATATTATGCGACATATTCGATGGTGTAGTGTGTTGCAAATGACCTTGGTGAATTATTTTATGGTGTTGCATGTTCGAGGATTTGATTTGGGTCCATGCTATGCCCTTGCTGACATTGTATTGGTCCAGTTATGGATTTATATATTGTGTCATGTAATTTTGTAATTAGGTCTTATGTGTTGAGTTGACCTTAAGGTTAAGGTTGATGATGTGTATAAATAGGTGATGTAATCATGTTAGTTGTGTATCTGCGGGTGTCTGCAGTTGCGTTTATGATTTGAGAGTATTATATGTGGAAACAAGCGAGTCTATCATTCTGTAGTGTGGAAGAGAAACAAATTTTTTTTTTTAACTGGAACTGTAATGAGGCATTTGGAGATACTATTCTTTTAGTTCATGTAATCTAGATTGTTGTCCGATCTTTGTAAGGCAGTGAGCCTTCCTTTGGGTTGTATGCCTTATTGTTTTGAGAAGTGAGCTCTAGGTAGTGTGTCTTAATGCATGTGCATTCCCTATTGTAATATTTACACATACTACTGCAAAGTATCATCTTATTGTGGGTAGGTTCCCACCATGGTTTTACACGTAAAAAATCCATGTGTTATGTGTGTTTTTGATGTGGCATTTTTCTTTACTACTGTTGTTATTGATCAGATATAAAGTTGTGGTTAATTTGTTAGAGTTTAGTGAAAACTGATTCACCCCCCCTCTCAATTTTCTTGCATTGTTGCTGTCCTGCTACCAACAATTGGTACTAGAGCTAGATCTTCTGGAAGGAGCTTGACCGCTTGAGAAGATCTGGGATCGAAGCTGTTGTTTTCAAGAAGGAGAGTCTAAGGTTTGATGGAACTAACTACTCTATATGGAAGCAGTGGATGAAAGTTCACTTGAACTGTCTTGGAGAAGATTATTGGAAGATCACAAAGAATGCATACATTGTTCCTCCAAATGTCCTTGTTACTGTAACTGAAATCTAGGATGTTGAAATTAATATTAGAGATAAATAAGCATTGGTTGTGGCATAGGAGAATGTGTCATTTTATCTTTGACTACATGATTAAGATTAGTTCTACTCAAGTTCTACTGCATGATTAAGATTAGTTCTCCTACATGATTAAGATTAGTTCTACTCAAGTTCTACTACATGATTAAGATTAGTTCTCCTGCATGATTGAGATTAGTGAGTCTTCCTCTAGGTTGTAGCCCTTCTTATTTTGAGCACTGAGCTCTAGGTAGTGTGCCTAAATGCATGTGTTATGTGTGTTGTTGATGTGGTGTTTATCTTTACTACTACTGTTATTGATCAGATCTAAAGTTGTGGTTAATTTACTAGAGTTTAGTGAAAACTGATTCACCCTCCCCCTCTTAGTTTTCCTGCATTGTTGCTACCCTACTGCCAACAACTGGTATCAAAGCTAGATCCTCTAGAAGGAGCTTGACCGCTCAAGGTGATCTGGGATGGAAATTGTTGTTTTCAAGAAGGAGAGTCTAAGGTTTGATGGATCTAACTACTCTATATGGAAGCACCAGATGAAAGTAGGCTTGAGCTGTCTTGGAGAAGATTACTGGAAGATATAAAGAATACATACAATATTCCTTCGAATGGTCCTGTTATTGTAGCTAGAATCAAGGATGTTGAAAGTAATATTAGAGCTAAAGAAGCATTGCTAAGTGCCTTGACTAATGTAAAGATGACTAATGTGATGGGATTGCAGACTACACATGAGATTTGGGTGAAGCTTGAAACCCTATATGAAGGAGATAAACATGTGAAAGTTGCTAAATTACAGAGCTTGAAAGGGAATTATGAGTTATTGAGAATGGGAGAAGATGAGAATATTACATCCTTTATGGATAAAGTGAATGATCTTGTAATGAACATCAGGTGTGCAGGTGGAGTCCTTGAAGAAAATGAGATTGTGGCTAAAGTGTTGAGATCTTTACCTCCTGCTTACAAACATAAAGTTGCTGCATTGATGAGATCCATACCGTGACAATTGTGACAAGATATATACTTGTTGGAAAGCTTGTTGTATTTGAATTAAGCGAAATTGGTGAATCACATGCCAAGACTGAAACTTCATTTAAATCTACTGTATTTGGGAAGAAGAAGTATGATCCGGGAGAAAGTTCAACTAGGGTGTCCAGATATAAAAAAGAAATGAGAGATATGGAAGAACAAGAAAGAGAGATAGAAGAACTTGAAGCCTTGATTGCTAGAATATTTCTTAATGAAGCTAACAAGTATGAAGGGAAGTTAACTTTGAAATGTTTTTCTTGCAATTTGATTGGTCATTTTGAGTCTAGATGTCCTGAAAGAGCAGAAAAAGTGTCAAAGTATGATAAACCTTTGATGCAACCATAACCCAGAGGATCCTCAAAGAGGACATTCCAGATCATGTAGCAAGAGTAACACAACAAAAGAAACAACACATAACATATAAAATGGAAAAACAAACATCCACAATATCATTTATTCATCATCAAACATCCGGTAACATGCAGGCTAACCTACCCAATTACAGACCATATTCCAGAATACAATTCATCTGGACCTCCAAGAAGTATCCCAATTACAATTTATGAATCTCGATCATCATAATACTTCCATATCTCTCAAAGGATCACATACAAAAATATATATACCATTTGGAACATATCCAAGTCAACCACAAAAGATTACATTTACCAAGGAAGAAAAATGAAGCATGTAAAAATAGGTCGACCCCAAAACGTGAAGATCTCATTTGTCGACATTAAACATGAAGTGCGGAACACAAAGGAAGATTGTCCAAAGGCCTACAAACATCGTGTGGTGCCAAATTAATCTACAAGCTCTGCATGAGAATAAATATCCAACATAGCCGATAATCTCAAAACTGCTCCAGAACAAAGAAATAGACACTCCGAAAAGAATATCTCACGAGAAAAGAATCCAAATTATCTAGAAATATAGAACAAGAGATAAGAACACATTTGGAAGTGAAGGATCTGATCCACAATAGAAAATAAATAACTATAGGAGAATGCTGGAAGAAACATAGAAACTGCAATGCAAAACAAGAACAAATAAAAATATATTTTTGGTTGATGCAAGATTTCTAATCGACCAGGGATGCTCCTACATCAATCTTATAAGCCTAACCAGAAATATAGATATCAAAAGAAGTGTTATTATGCTACTGAGGAAGGTGTAACAAATGAGGAATCTAAGAAAGGGAATTCAAAAAATGAATTTCTGTTCATTTCTATCAAGGAAGATAATCCAGTATCTGCTAATTCTACAAGCTCTAGTGTTGAAGAGAAAGATTTGACTGCTAAGATTAATGATAAAGATGAATGGGTGCTTCACAATTGTTTCTCATATCATATGACAAGAGATAAAGGCATATTTATGAATATGGAGAAGTATGATAGGAGTTTGGTGAGATTTGGAGACAATAAAGCCTGTGTAACTTGTGGTAGAGGTTATTTATCTTGATGCTAAGCATAATACAGATGATAATTTATATATTGAAGGTTTGAAGCATAATATTTTGAGTGTTGGACATATGGTTGATGATGGATATGACTTACAATTTAAGAATTGGAAATGTAAGATCTTGAATAGCTTTGGTATAGAGATTGCATTAGGTACTAAGACTAAAGGTAATATCTTTCATCTGAATGCTAGTGACAAAAGTTTTTTGATTGGTCAGACTGATGAGAGTTGGTTGTGGCATAGGAGAATGTGTCATGCTAACTTTGACTGCAGACTAATTTATGTGGACCTCCTAGAGTGAGAAACTTGCAGGGAGACAAATACTTTATGTTACTAATTTATGACTATTCTAGGATGATGTGGGTCACTTTTCTAAAGGAGAAATTTGAAGCACTAGAGAAGCTCAAAATATTCAAAGCTAGAGTGGAGACAGAGATAGGATTGAAGCTGAAGTGCCTAAGGACTGACAAAGGAGGATAATTCACCTCCGATCGGTTTAATTCCTTTAAATGTTAAGAGCATTGAATCAGAAGACAATTATCTGCTCCGAGAACCCCTCAACATAATGGATTTGTTGAAAGGAGGAACAAAACAATTTTGTATGTTGTTAGAACCATGATGATTAAAGGAAATGTTTTGCATATGTATTAGAGAGAATTTGTTAGCACTGCTATATACACATTCAATTGGGTGCATATAAAAGTTTATTCCATTAAGACCCCTTATGAGCTATGGTTTGGTCATGTTCTTATAGTTAGATATATTAGAATCTTTGGAAGTAAATGTTATATTAAAATAGATGAGGATATACGAAAACTTGATGAAAGATGTGATGAAGGAATAATTTTGGGATATTCTATTAAGACCAAATCCTACCGGTGTTACAATAAGACACTATGAAAGATAGTGGAAAGTGCAAATGTGAAGGTAGACAAGAATCCTGGGAAGCAAATCAGAGCATGTGGATATGAGTGTGATGGTCAAGATGTTATTACAAAGCCAGTGTAGACTGAGAGCATCAAGAAAAGTAATATGGTAGAGGTAGAGATAGTGAATGTTGATGTTGCTGCTGGTGAAGAAGTTCAAGAGCCTAAGAAATTAGAATAATCATAAGGTCCCCCGAGGTATGTAAGATTAAATCATTTGGAGAATCAGATTATTGGTGACAAAAATAAAGGTGTGATTACTAGGAGAAGAATTTATATTGAAGAGACATGTTTGATTTCTAAAATTGAGCCTAAAGATGTTGTCTTGTAAAGATGAGAATTGAGTAAAAGCTATTGAAGAAGAGCTAGATGAGATTGAAAAGAATAAAATATGGGAATTTGTTTTGAGACTTAAGGACAAAAATATAATTGGTACTAAATGGGTGTTCGAGAATAAGCCGAATGAAGCTGGAGAAGTTGTGAGAAACAAAGCAAGACTGGTATGTAAGGAATATTCACAAATAGAAGGTATTGATTTTGAGGAGACTTTTGCTCCGGTAGCCAGAATTGAAGCTATTAGACTATTTATTGCATATGTTGCTCATAAGAAATTCAAGGTATATTAGATGGATATGAAGTCATCCTTTTTGAATGGTGAACTAGAAGAGGAATTCTGCATTGAGGAACTAGATGGATGTTCATTGACTGATGAAGAGGACATGGTATTCAGATTGAAGAAAGAAGTGTATGGTCTTAAACAAGCCCCTGGAGCCTAGTATGATAGATTGGACACATATTTGGTGAATTTGGGATTCTGTAAAGGTACTACTGATAGTAATTTGTACTTCAAGATTGATAATGAAAATATTTTGATTGTTGAAGTCTTTGTTGATGATATAGTTTTTGGAGGAGATGATGATTTGAGTAAGAACTTTACTTGTAATAAGAAAAAATAATTTGAGATGTCTATTTTAGGTGAGATGAAGTTCATTCTGGGATTGTAAATTACACAAATTGATAAAGGCATTTTCCTATCTCAATCTAAGTATGTGAAGGAATTGCTGAAGAAGTTTGGGTTAGATGATGCTAAACTTGTTGGAACTCCTATGGTGACTGGATGTAAGATGTCAAAAGATGATGAATCTTTGAAGGCAAACCAGACATTGTATAGATATATGATTGGTGGAATTCTTTATTTGACTCAGACTAGGCCTGACATTGTAAATATTATATGCCTTGTTGCGAGATTTCAATCTGATCCAAAGGAAATTTATGTTATTGCTATCAAGAGGATATTTAGATACTTGAAGGGGACAATAGATTATGGTCTGTGGTATCTAAAGGAAGATGATTTCACTTTAAATGCTTATATTGATGCTAATTGGGTAGGTGATGTTGATGACAGGAAGAGAACTACCAGTGGAGCATTATTTTTGGGAAAGAAGTTGGTTGCCTAGACAAGTAAGAAGGAAGATTCTATTTCCTTATCTATTGCAGAAGATGAATACATTGCTACTACTAGCAACTGTACTTACGTTATTTGGATGAAGCAGATGATGCAGGATATTAGAGTTGTTTATCATTAGCCTACTATTATCTATTGTTACAATTCTAGTGCTATCAATATTTCTAAGAATTCAATGTTGCATTCTAAGACAAAGCATATACCAATCAAGTTTCATTTTCTGAGAGAGAAAGTCAATGATAAGGAAGTGAGATTCGAGTATGTATCTATAAAGGAACAGATTGCAGATATATTCACTAAGCCTTTTCTTGCTAATACATTTGTATATATGAGAGAGAAGTTAGGGGTGATTTCCCATCCTGATGTGAACTAGATGCATTGGGATGCATCAATCTGGTGGACTTCATTGTCTTATTTTGTTATCCAGATTAATGAGTTGGTGCTACTACTCCAAAGGAGTAGTCAGTGTGTGGTTTAGTTGATCAAATTTGTGAGTTTATCCTAAGGGGGAGAGATTGTTATTCTTAGAGGGAGAAACACATGGGAGAATAATGATTTGTATGTGTCTTTGGCATTTCTATCAAAGGGGGAGAAGAGCATGTGAAAAACCTTGAAGTATTTTTGAGTTATTTGTCTAAGGGGGATCCTTATGATCTCAGGGGGAGATTGTTGGTTGGTGATTTCTTTCTTTGCATTGATTGTTTTTCACATTTATATGTTTCCATCAATGCCAAAGGGGGACATTGTTGGATATTAGAGTTGTTGGGATATGTTGTTGTCATTGATGTCAACATATTCTTGTGTTGTAGAGAATTGGTGCATTGCAGAGAGTTGGTTTTGGTGATATAGTGTAGATGTGATGATACGGTTTATTGGGTTTTGAGATGCTTATGTATAGTTGATTTAGTATGAGTTTCATGATGATATGTGGTGATCTGGTTAAGTTATGAGGTCCAGTATGGTGACTGGTTTTTTTAGTATTCATTGGTGTATTGGAACATTCATGTGTGTCCTCTGATCAGATGTCTCATTATTTGGAACTTTGCAAGCATATCTTTCAGTTTGTCAGTTGATGTTCTTAAGCTCCAGTGATGGTGTTAATAATGATTCTTTCTACTTGAGTTGTTGCGGTGGTTGTGGTGGAATCCACATTTCTCTTTGATGTTCACTGATCATTTCCTATGTATTTTGGCAGTCTGCATTGATCATGGTGCACGTTATTCAAGATTTTATTGGTCTGGTGTTATTCTTTGCATTATGCGACATATTCGATGGTGTAGCATATTGCGGATGATCTTGGAAAATTATTTGATGGTGTTGCATGTTTGAGGATTTGATTTGGGTCCATGCTAGTCCCTTTCCAACATTGTATTGATACAGTTATGGATTTATGTATTGTGTGATGTAATTTTGTAATTAGGTCTTATGTGTTGAGCTAACCCTAAGGTTAAGGTTGATGATGTGTATAAATAGGTGATGTAATCATGTTAGTTGTGTGTCTACGAGTATTTGTGGTCGTGTTTATGATTTGAGAATATTATATGTGTGAACAAGTGAATCTATCATTCAGTAGTGTGGAAGAGTAGAGAAAAATTGTTGTACAGACAGTGTGCTTAACCGGAACTATAATCGGGCATTTGGAGATGCTATTCTTTTAGTTCATGTAATCCAAATTGTTTTCCGATCTTTGTAAGGTAGTGATCCTTCCTCTGGGTTGTAGCCCTTATTGTTTTGAGTAGTGAGCTCTAGGCAGTGTTCTTGAATGCATGTGCATTCCCCATTGCAATATTTACATATACTACTGCAGAGTATCATCTTATTGTGGGTAGGTTCCCAACGTGGTTTTTCCCTTAACCAGGTTTTTCATGTCAAAAATCCATGTGTTGTTCATGTTGTTGATGTGGTGTTTATCTTTACTACTGCTTTTATTGATCAGATCTAAAGTTGTGGTTAATTTGCCAAAGTTTAGTGAAAACTGATTCACCCCCCCTCTCAATTTTCCCGCATTGTTGTTGCCCTGCTACCAACAGATGCTAATCAAAGAATTACATAATAAAGATCTAAAAATAAAGAGAAATTTTATGCATCATAATACATTTGAACTTCAATAAAGTTATATTATGGAGACACATTAGCATCTAATAGTTTTTTTGTTTCATTTGATAATCTTCATAAATAAGCATACCTAGGAATAAGTTGCTAATTAACAATAAATATCTTCATCTTTCTTCAAATAGGTAGACAACCAAGGCTAAGTTAATATATTGTTTGGACACTATCCCAATAAAAATGTGTCATAATAGTTATTCAATTTAGAGAACATATTTTCAAAGAAAAGTCTTCTTACCTTTAGACAACTAGTAGATTTGTAACTAGAGACAAGGCACACATATATTCAACCCAATCCAATTGAGTAGTGTAGAATATGTATGAATTATATCTCTTAGTGTTTGAGATTATCCTATCCTATATCCTTTCTTGTCTCTTTATAATTAGATATTTAATAAAGCCTTGTTTCTAGAACAAAATCTCTTCCTATTTGAACTTATCTACACTTATGGTGGGGTGTTAGTGTAGAATATTCCCTCTAAAATATTCCTCTCGATTTTTTTTTCTAGATACTGATATCTTATAAGAATATGCAAGCTTAGGTGTGCAATATTGCATGAGATCACATGACTATCTCATAGTTAGAACTTCCTATTCTAGTTTGAAATGCTCTTTGCTATATATTTGTTTATCTATTATGATTTTAATAAATCAATTGAGCTAATATATTCCAACTATTGCCCGCATAGCTCTTTTTTTAAATTAAAATATCTCTTCTCACTAGTGCTAGTCTTCTACTTTGAGATCTTGGTCATTTCTACAATTAAGTCTTATCTTACTATTTAAATCAATTTTTTTATATTTGTTATTTATTATTATTTAACTATTTGTTAACATTAAAAAAATAACCATTGACTAGATGTGCACATTAAAATGGAGGCCCAAATTTAAGGTGATATAAATGGAGAGGAGTTCTAAGTTTAAATGAATGCTAGAGAAAGGTTGTAAATTAAAGTCATTATTAGAGAGTTACAATTCTCAAGCTAATTATGAAAAGGTTGTATAAGCTCTAAAAATTCATCACATTATAATGGAAATCTAAGAAATTACTCAAGTAATATTGGAGAGAAGGGCCAAGGTGATACGAATATTGTTGGAGGGTGACCAAATCCTTCCCTCCATTTATTCAGATGCTAATATTATTGAAGAGGTTAAGAAAAAAATCACTAGAAAGAATAAATTAGATCACATGTTACGTAAACATTAAAAAATATGATTATTTGCCAAACAAAAAATATTTCCAAGTTGTCAATTAATGCAATATGTAATCTTTATTAATTATGATTTTTCTTTTATTAATTAATAAAATAAAATCACATGTACATATAAAAGATCATTCAAATATCTTATTATGCTTTTTGTTATACTTCATTCCATGTCATTTCCCATAACATTTTAACAAACTAAATTTTTATTGAGAGATAAAAAATTATCCAAGCTTTTCCAAGGCTATATTATTTTATCATCTACACCTTTTTAAAAATATCCTTTTTTAGACTTTCTTATTTTTAAAAATAATTTTATTTTAATTCCATTATAATATTATAAAAATTATATTATAGTATATGTAGCATAGCATAATATGTGACCTTCTTTATTGTGGTTGTACTTTTTACTTCCATTTAATTTAGTAAGTGTGAGACAAATGTGTTTATTTCAGAGATTTTAGTTTTAATGTGTTATTTGATAATAAAAAGTGGTATTTCAAATGTCATGTTTATGTGTTTTTAATTATCTTGATAACAATAAATATTAGTGTTTGAAGATTAAAATAATTCTAAGTAGCCATGTCAAAATGGATGTTGTGTGTGTGGTTATTATCTTTTTGAGTGTATTAATCATCATTTCTTTCATATTGAATTATTAGATGAGCCTCCTAAGTAGGGGGTTGACTACCTCTTATTTGAACGTCAAATTGTGAATTGTGTTCTTAATGGAGATATTTGGAGGTTTTTCCCTTGGAAGAGGCTTTCTATTCTCAACTATTATCAAGTATTTTTAGAATGCTTGATATTATATTATTTTCTCATTGAAGTTATTACATAAGAATTTTCCTCTTCCTTCATTCTATTTATAGCTAGAGTAGGTTACCTTGATGGGTTTAATCTTGTTGTTTCATATCTATTACTATCCTCTTATTTTTTAACACTTTGTTATAATGCATAGATTATACCACAGTGGGATGTATGCCTTTATCTTTTTCCTATGAACTTTTAAGTTTTTCCTCTTCCCCATTCGTGGATAATTTATATTATAAATCATAAAAAGATATTAGCATCCCATGTGGCCTTAATCCTTGATGTGTGTTGTGTGTTTCCACTTTGTGGTCTTTTGTTTGATACTAGACATGACATATTTATTGTACAAACACCATCATCATTACTCACATCTAGGACTAAAAAATATGTCTATAGGGCCTAAATAATTAACATAACTAATTGCTTTCTAAATGTACCCATTAAAAACAAAAATAAAAGGAGATAAATATGTAATTTCAATTTCTATTCACCCAACTTTCCATCTCATAAACCCAAAACTCACCCGCTTCCATTATCTTATCCTAATACATAGAAATAAAAAAATTAAAACAATTCTTTCTACACTTAATATATAACAATATATTTTTACTAGCATATTAATTATTAACTATAATATAATATTTAATGATATTGCTTATGATATATTTGATTCAAATAATTTCTCCATCTCCACTTTTAATATTAAATTTATTTTATTACATTCATAAATTTTTATCTCCTTAATTATCTTTTTTAATCTTTACTCTATTATTTAAGCTAATAAAAATATTATTATACTTAAATATAACATAAATATATTATAACATGTTTCATATACACCATTTAAAATAAATTAACAAAATATATTGTAATTAAAAAAATCAATTAACATTTTTTTATATATTAATATTTTAATTTATCATGATTTTGATTTCACAATATTGATATCTCCTATCTCCTCATTTATTTGGAATAATATTTATGCTAATAATGTGATCAATAATAAAGCCTAAATTGACCTAGTGGTGGACAAATTGTGCTCTTGAAAGAGAGATCACAAGTTCAAATCCCATAAGAGTTAGGATATGTACATTATATCGACTTTGACCTATTACCAATCTAAAAAGAAAATGAAAATGTGAACAATAAAAAAAGCTTCAATAAACCTAAAACTAAGATCCATTTCTTATCCACATGGTAGTATGTATCTCATGTCAGTTCGTATTACACTAATAATGTAAGGGTTTGAGTAGATTCATTCTAAAGCAAGTCGTTAACTATGGCATCAAAACATGCCAGTCTATACCGACCACGACATGACAATGCTCAACGCCGCAAATCGTAACAAAATACCAAGCTGTGAATAAGAGGGTTTATAGTAACTAAAATCTACCCTAATCTATGTAACGTGTCAACTTCAATACAATTGGTATAATATCAATCTACTACAAATGAACGGCTGCTCATCGCCTGGTATGAGCTTTGTGTGTGAGAGTTGGAAGAAAATGGTGTACTTAGGCCGGACAAATTGAAAGAGATAATGAGTTTGAAATGTGGATTTAAATAGCTATAAATAGAAGGCAATTCCAAGTCAAAACATTAGCTGTAGTTCACTGTGGATATAAATAGCTATAAATAGAAGTGATTGACAAACATGTCGTCGACGTGGTCTCCGGTAGTAAGAATATAGCTGAAATGAATACTAGACATGACGTATCGTACAACAAACAAGATTCAGCTTGTGACAGAGCTACCGGCTACTGGAATCGAAAGCTTAACAACGATTGAAACTAATGGGTCCCTAGACAAACGATCCAAGAAGTTTGTCTTAAAGGTGTTTTACGAGGTAAGTCCCTTAACCCATCTCTAGATGTTGTTCTTCCCATTCTAGAATTTGATGATCTTATAAATGACTTTCAAAATTCACTCCTATTTCTTACTTTGCAGATAAAGTTCTTCTAAAAGTGTGATTTGTGATTGGGTGAGTAAATCTTTTGTCCCTACATGGGATTCAACATGCTATTGTACAAAACCTCACTAAGGCTTTTTCTTCTTTTTCGCTTTGATAAAGTCAATCATGCCTAGGTTGTTCTCAATCAGGGTCCATTGCTTTTCCAATCCTTCCTCCTTATGTTTAAACCTTGGCTCATGATGTTTTAGTCTATAATGAAAAATCCCTTCATATGCCTTTTTGGGTTGAATTGCTAGGGTTACATTTGCCATTTAATAACTTTCATATCCTAATTTCTTCTTCGATGGGCTCTGTCATTTATATAGAGTTTGAGAAGTTCTATTCAACTCATCCACATGGACAAGTTATGTCGAGACAACCTTTTCAAAGAGTTCAAGAAGGTAGTGAGCATACAAATTGGTCAAACTCGTTACTCCTAGCACATCCAACACATTAATCTCCCAAACACTAGCTATTTGTGTTAGGTCTCCAACCATAAAATGATGGATTGTTTGTTATCTTCTCAACAACCTAAGCCCCCTACTCAACCCTCTAGTGAGTTGCCACCTACAACAAAATAAGAAGAGAGATGCTATTGAAAGATCTTCTTTTGAGCATTGGATCACCAATTCAATCTCGATCAACACTTTGATTTTGAATGAAGATTTCAACATGATCAAGATGCCGCATGATAAATATATAACTTTGCCCATGTGTTGGGTAGCTTGCAAGACGGGGGCTTGATTTTTTATCCATAATAAGTTGGTTCTTTTTGAACCCAGCTCCAACCACCATCATGATGATACATCCTGGTACATGTGGAGAAACTTGCAGTATGGACCTCATAAATTCTTAAAACAACTTGATTATGCTATATTGATGTTGTCCTTTCTCATTGGTAACTTTTATTTCTTACCTATCAAATCATTAATGGATGTTGTTTGATTTGACCACTATCTAGTGGTAGATTTTAAGTCCCAAAGGTATGAAGAGTCAATTCATCCTAACATCATTCTGCTCAACCACAAGGCTAGGACAATGTACATATCCAATGTCTCTAAATTTTAGAGCCACATGCTTCACAAATCATTAGATGGATTGATTGGTGGAATGATACAATCACTCGTATTTCTAGATTTCTTTACATCTTCAACTTTTAATAGGATCATTTCCATCACTACTCATATGAGGTCACAACTTAGAAACATTGTCTCACCATCATTTCCCTATAAGGTTAACCATCTGAGTCCACCTCCTAACTTTAGCTGGTTGGGTTGTGATAACATAAATTAATTGTGGATGCTTATTATTCCTTTGGTGTCAAAATCAAGGGTAGGTTGGACAAGTTTAAAATTGAATATAATGTATCAGAAGCACTTTTCTAATACTTGCATGATGTTTAGTCCTTTCATACCATCAAATAATTCATGAAGGATACCAACTCCTTCATTACTTATGAAATATCCTTCTAGAATTTTGCATCACTACGAGAAAGTGTTTGTAATATAAGAGTACACCCATGCAAAACAACATGCTTTGTAGAAATATCTTAAGGCTATGTCTTGCCAAGTTTTGAATTCTCAACACATTACTTGTGACTATTTTCTATCATATAGTGACCATAAGAGGCTTGTTTTTCTATTATCAATGACTTGATAACCCTAACCTTGTTGACTTCTCATGTGAGTTTTACAAAATCTTTTACGATATGATTTGTAGTGATCTGGACAATATGTATCTCAAAGCCATGAAAACTAGGTCATTAGGTAATATCATAACAACATAAATATTGTGTTTCATATAGGATCATAAACAAAGTCATGGCTCTGATTTTATGTTAGATGATGCTACTTATTGTCAAGCTTAAGAAAACTAGGTTTATTAAATCTAGATTTATTTTAGATAATTGTTAGGTTAAAAAAGGGGATTGGGAACTTTAGGACCTAACCCCACTTTCCTCCACACATTGGAATAAAAAAGAGCCTAAGAAGATGATTCATTTTTCCTATTTATTGCAAGAGAGAGTCAAGGAATATATTTAGGGTTTCTATTCATTTTCTTCTATGAAGAAGAAATGTGAAAAATGGAATGCAATGATCAATTAGGCTAGGAGATGAATAGGGAAGTAAACATAAACTGAAAATGTAGAAACTTGCTGAACTGAAACTGAGAAACTGAATGCAGAATTAGAAAATGAACTCAAAGGTGCACCTACCATTGAATTTTGGTGCTAACTATGCAACACTAGGATGCCATGCCATGGTCCCTCATGTCATAGACAACTGAACTTCTGGATCTGACACTCTCAAGGGTAGAAATGTAGAATTGCCAAAAAATGCTACAAAATAGGGAGGACCAAGGTGCCACGCCTTGGTTGTGAACCACGAGGCTACACGATGGTCCTTGAAAACTGGGATCTACTTCTGAGACTGAGTCTGCACCTGTGTGTTCTGTTGGTCTCAAAATTTGTGCATGTGCCTGATTTCTATACCTGCACCTGCAACTCGAAAAATGGTGTCTAGGTGGCTATATAGGGTTTTTCCTTAGTCAAACCGCTTATTTTGGTGATTTCCATCTCCACAAGTAATAGATCATTTATTGAAAATGTGTGTGCAAGAATCTTGTGTGTATGCAAGATCCTAAATGAGCAAGAAAGTAGATATAGAGTTCTACCCTACACTTTGGAGAGAAAACCCTAATTGATTATAAATGTAAATGTAAATGGCTCAAATCAAAAATGCAATAATGGATCTAAAGCATGAATGTAAATTTGAAAATGAATGTTATGAATCTCATACAAATACATGAAAATAACATGAAATCATACCAAACACTAAGGGAGAGGTACAAGCCAATCAACAATCAGTGATCTCCTATTATTCTTCAATCTCTTGAAAGCTCCTAATCGATGTTGAAGATGATTGAA
The DNA here is from genome assembly GCF_030272615.1 of Cryptomeria japonica. Classification (NCBI taxonomy): domain Eukaryota; kingdom Viridiplantae; phylum Streptophyta; class Pinopsida; order Cupressales; family Cupressaceae; genus Cryptomeria; species Cryptomeria japonica. The sequence continues at coordinate 589,855,993 of NC_081406.1, read as the reverse complement.
GACTTCACATAACCTGCACTTTCACTTCATAAGTGGCTCTTTCCATTGCTAGAGAGTACATCCTTCAAATGAGGAAAGAAAAGGCTATATCTATGAAACCCTAACTTTGTTTTGGGTCATAGGCTGACCTAGAATAAATATCATTTCACAATCTCCTAGATTCAAATGTTAAAATACCGCTAAATCATGCTTTTGACATTCAGGGAAAGAATGTCAGGACCAAGAAGCTGCATCTTTGTCCAACCAACTTTTTGCCAAATTTTCGAGGAATTAAGATATTGTGATTCTAAAGTCAATTCCAGGAGTATGTGAAGATTCAAGGTGTCTAGATATGCAAAATCGAGGCTTGAAGGTCAAAATAGGACATATTTAGGGTTTCTGATGAATTAATTAATTGGAAGAATAAAGAAAGGGGAGCACTTAGGGTTAAGAGCCCAATTTTATGATGTGTAGAGTGATGAAAGAATACTTTAGACTTAATTAAATTAATTAATTAAATGCTTAAAGGGAATTAGAAATGCAAGATGCAAACACACTAAGGTGGGTGCTAACCTAAGCGTGAAATTGTACTACCCAGTTAAGGGTGTACAATTTATGACGGTACATTAATATTATAGGAGATTGGGAAGGTATGAAATGGGCCTATCACACCTATCCATTTAAATCAAAATAGACTTTTCTAAGGCCTATTATCACATTGAGTGACCCTTTATTTTGGCCATGCTTTAGTTTCTTAGTTTTGGCTCTTGATTCATTCAAAAAATCTAGATTCTCTTTGTAGATGCTTCTACAATAATTACCACATCCACCAAACAATCTTCCTCTTTTAAATTCTTTTTCTCAATTAAACAAGGTTGTCCTCTTGGTCTAGCTCTTTATGTTTTCCTATGGAAATTTTTGGCTACCTCCTTTCCAAAGCTATTTCTCAATCCCATGTGAAGAGGATTTGTCTTCATAATTATTCTCAATATCTTGATAATGGTCATTTTACTAATGATTCTTTTCTCACTCTTTCTGTACAAAAGAATATAGCATCAATTAGGATCTCTAGTTCCTAGGAATTTTTATCAATCTTTTAGTTCTAGTATTCAATGTAAAAATACCTATTTTTATAGACAATCCTTTTTTCCCAAGTCAACCTAGATTGACTCTTTCAATTAAAATTTGATTGAACATGGGGAGATGTTCCAATTTTTGGGTATAACTTTTTCTTTTCATGCCAATCCCTTTGAGCTTTATCAAGGTATAATTGCAAGAATTGAGAAGAAACTTTAGTATTCAACAACCAAAGCCCCTTTTCCAACTAGGAAATTTCATATTTGGTCCAAGATATTGGTGGCTACTCATGTTTACTAATTCTCATGTTGGGTCCCTTCCAAGTCTTCTTATTTGAAAGTTGTAAACCTCCTTAGGGATTTTTTATTTTCCTCCACTAATGGGCCCAAATAATTTCATCAAGTAGCCTCAGAATTTTATTTCCTCACCCATGATGTTCAAGGTGTTAGGTCCCCGAGACAACTGAGGGGGGGGGGGGGGGGGTGAATCAGTTGTCAAATAAATTCAACCAAAATTAACTTAACCAGAACTTAATGCTTAATACCGGTAAACCAAACTCTATACCGATAGACAGTCTTAACAGTTAATTGCAATACCGGTAAAGATTAATGCATGAAACAGAAAGACAGTAACATCCACAACACATAACATAGTTATTTGTATGTGGAAACCTTGTAAGGGGAAAAACCACGGTGGGAAGCCTTACCCACAATCAAATGATACTACTACAGATAGTATGTGTTTACAATATGGATTATATACATGTAGAAAGGCTAGCTGCCTAGAGCTCACTGCTAAATCACAAAATGAGAGTCACACTGACTACAATTGGATGGTTAAATCCAATGATAATGTACTGCATAAAATAGCATCTTCATATGCTGGATTCAGTACCGGTTTAGTTCTGATTGCCTCCACAAGATCCTTCCTTCAACCTTGAAATGATGTCTGCGTATATAGCTCCGCTTATTTTCGCATATACCTTATTGCAATCCTTTTCTCACTCACAATCCCATCTTCTTCCGATCTTACAAGTAAGATCTTACATATATACCATAACCTAAGACCAATTGAATAGGTCGGCTCACTAAAAGATATTACAATAAAATCAATTGCAAGTAAATCAATATCGGATGTATGATGTCGGCTCAATGTATTTATAGTAATAATAAATCATCTCAATAACATGTCGTGCTGATCTGGAATAGATATGTCTGTCGGTGCTTATCTTGGACCTATTTGCCGGCAACAACAAATATGCAAACCCGAATAAGAAATTAACGAAATCGCCAAAACCAAGTGATCGAATAATGTCTTCGACATAACCAAGTAGTCTCCAAGTCTTCCAAGTGCCAATGAACGATATAATCTGCCGGTGAACCAAATACTAGTGACTATGCATAAGTCTCTGACTTGCTGGTGAACATAACCAAAATCTCCAAGTGCTGATAAGTGTTGACAAGTGATGATAGGTGTTGACATCAATGACAAAACCATATCAACATATCCAAAATGCCAACAGAAGGTGTTGGATTTATTTTCATATCTCACCACTTGTGTGCTGAATGGATCATTAGGGTTTTTAAAGATAACGAGGCCTGAAAAATTCATGTTAATCACCATATTGGCACTAGAACTCCTCGACATAATTTACCATAGAAAAGGCCTAAATATAAACTCTATCTTCTCAACATGAGGAAAACATTCTTAATCAAGGCAATTTTCTTATTAAATGTATTTAAAAATATTTGAAAGATATCAAGCCCTTACTTCATTGGACTAGATCTAATGTTTACAATGGTAAATTTATTAGCCAATTATCCATTTTGTGGATGCATAATCCAAATTCTCAAGATCTCCTCTATTACAATTGTGTAGATGATGGTGTCTCAGTATGGTTGTGATTGATGTCAACATATTGGTTCCGTGTTTTTGTGATTGGTTTGTGCTCTGCATTTATGATGTGTTGCAGTTGTAATCATGAGATTTTGGTATATTGTTAGAAGTTGCTTTGGGATGTTATGCATATGATTTGGTGCTTCAGAAGTTGTTCTCCATAAGTGTTCTTAGTAATGTTGGTAATATTTGACAGTGCTCCGTATTTCTCCACATTTTTGTTTCAGATGATGAGATTTTGGATTTAAGTTATTCATGTCTTTATCTTTGTTATCCTGATTTGGGATGTGTTGATGTGCTCCAGAGTCATGGTTACTAATATAATCATTCCAAGTTCGGTTGACCTTGAATGTTTTTGTCTTTTCTTTGGTGATTGTGGTGTATGTATAACATGTTGTTTTGATCGATGTAGTGTGTTGTGGTTTGGTCCACTTCTCATTCCTTTCCATCGTGGCAATGCTTAGTGTAGACCTATTTAAAATTGTGTTTCGATGAATTGTTCTTGGTCGCCTTGGAAAATTATTATTTTAAAGATCAGTATAAATAAAGATGGTCATAATGAAGGACACATAGAAGCAAGTGTATTGAAAAGGAAGACCTATTTTCCAATTGTGTGTGAGGTTGTGATTGAGTAATGTGATAGTGTGTTGTTGTTTGGTACTAGAGGTAGTGAGCCAAAGGTTTCTTTTGGCATTGTAGAATTGTGGTAGATGTTCTACAGTGGTGGAGTTTTTCTTTTTCTTTCTTCTTCTTCCGAGCAGTGAGTCCAATTGTAGTGAGCATTCTGGCAATAAGCCACCCTTTGTAAAAATCACCTTAACTAGCACGTCACCCTAACATGTGTTTCATAATTGAGAACTAGCATTCTCCATGGTTTTTCCCTCGGGTTTTCCACATAAAATTTGGTGTTTATGTGTACGTTTCATGTGTGTTCTCATTCATGCTTATATATGTTTATGTTTAAAGTAATTAAAAGTTTGTTCATCTGATCTGTTTCTATAGAATAAGTAAAAGATTTTAATTGATACAACTAGTTCACCCCTCCCCCTCTCAGTTGTTCGAGATATTCAACAATTGGTATCAAAGTTCTGGTTCGTAGAAAGTGAGACTAATCGCTTGAGGAAGATCTCATGACATATAAATTAGCTATTCCTACTTTTGAAGGATCTGACTATAGTTTTTGGAGTGTGAAGATGAGAGGTTATTTGATTTCATTGAATTAAAATAATTGGAAAGTTGTGGAGACAAAGTATTGGATGCTGACAAATGGTCCTTCTACCTTGAATGAAATTGAAGCCTATGAAGAAAATGAATGAGAAAGGTAGTCTATCTTTAGTGCCCTATCTAAAACTGAATTGGAAAAGGTTGTTGCATTCGTTACTTCTTATGAAGTTTGGGAAAGATTGAAAAACATCTATGAAGGAAATGACAGAGTTAAGCTAGCAAAGATGCAGACTACTAAAGGCAGATATGAGAACTTGAGGATGGAAGAAGGTGAAGACATAACAAGCTATTTTTAGAAGGTTAACAATGCAGTGAATGATATTATAGTTCTTGGCTGTACCTTGGATAATAAGGATGTGATAGAGAAGATCATGAGGACTTTTCTAGAATGTTATGTTAGTAACATGATTTCAACTATTGAAGAAACTTATGATCTATCTAAATTTACCAAAGAATAGTTGTATGGCACCTTGACTACATTGGAGATGAGAAAGTTCGGTAAAGACAAAGCAAGAACTAAGACAACATTTAAAGCTACAAAAGCTTCAGATAAATATTTAGATGATAAGAGCCTGGATGAAATGGAAGCAAACTTTGTGAGAAAGTTTAAGAGAGGAACCAACAAGTATAAAGCTAGATGTTTCGAGAGAGGAACAAATCAAAGGTATGTTACCTCTTAAATGTTTTAAGTGTGGAAACATTGGTCATTATGCATCTATATGTCTAGAGAGAGGGACAAACAAAAGTTTAAAGAAAACAAAGGAAAGTTCAACAAGAAAGCCTTCTATATTAAAAATGATACTGATATTTCAGATGGTGAATCAGATTATAAAGATGGTGATTATTTGTTCTTGGTTGAACAAGATGAAACTAAACCTAGCAATAATAAGGAGATATGTAAAGTTGTTGAAATTGTTGCATCAAACTTTCATGTTAGAAGAGATATAAATGAATGGTTGATTGATAGTGGATGTTCAAATCATATGACTGGTGAGAAATCTAAGTTTGTAAAACTTCAAAAGTATGATGGCGGTTCTGTTAGATTTCGAGATGATCAGATTGCCCAAATTGTTGGAATAGGTTCTATTAATTTTGATGGAAAACATAACAGTGGAAATGTATACTATGTGAAAGGATTACATCATAATCTCTTAAGTGTTGGATAGAGATGTAAGAATGGTTACAATGTTATTTTTTAGGATGGTGGATGTGAGATTTGGAAGAGATCTGGAATTCTTATTGCTGCAAGAAAAAGGAAAAAAAGAAACATGTATGAATTGGAGGCTGCTATAGGACATTTCTTATTATCTTAGATCAATAAAAGTTGGCTATGGCACTGAAGGACGTGTCACATCAATTTTGATAATTTAGTGAAGATTAGTTTGACAAGAGTTGTGAGAGATTTATTGAGACTGACTAAATTGGATAACAGTGTTTGCAAAGAATGTCAAGTGGGAAAACAGACAAAGGGAATGTTCAAAGGAAAGGAACAATCTTCTATTGGAATGTTGGATTTGGTAGACACAAACTTATGCGGTCCAACCAGAACAAGGAGTTTGCAAGGTGAGAGGTATTTCATGTTCTTAATTGATGATCATTCTAGAATGACTTGGGTTGCATTTTTAAGAGAAAAATTAGAGGCATTAGAAATGTTTAAGATATTCAAAGCTACATTTGAAAATGAAGTTGATACAAGAATCAAATTCTTAAGATTAGACAGAGGAGGAGAGTTTGTTTATGATGAATTTTACACTTTTTGTGAGAAATATAAGATTAGGAGACATTTGTCTGCCCCTAGGACACCTCAACAGAATGGTGTAGCATGAAAATAATGAGTAGGACTATACAAGAGGTATCTAGAACTATGATCAAAGATGTGAACCTATTGGAAGTTTACTGTAGAGAAGCAATAAATACTGCAGTGTATACTCTCAATAGAATCCCTTTTTAGGAAGAAATATGGGAAGACATCATATGAATTATGGCATGGAAGGATTCCATTAGTGAGGTATTTCAAAGTATTTGGAAGTAAATGCTATATCCAAAGAGATGAAGTAAATCTTGGAAAGCTTGACAATAGAGCACATGAAGGTATATTCCTAGGATATTCTACAAAGAGAAAGGCTTACCAATGTTATAACAAGAGATTGAATAAAATTGTTGAAAGTGCAAATGTGAAGGTTGATAAAATTATTTCTAAAGACTCTAGTATACAAGAAAGATATGGGTATGTGTAGGATCATGGTGTGCCAAAACAGGCCCTTAAGTGGCAATGAAATTTCAAAAAATCAGAGTTTTTGCAACTTGACATGAAAAATTGAATAAGCTATGAACATTATTTTTAAAATATGTAAGAAGAAAATCTATAGAAAATTGAATGTAGTTTCTAAGCTACTATTTGTTTTTTGAAAAAAGAAAATTCTATTTGATGAAAATTTCAAATTTCAATGCAGTGGTACAAAAATTTCAGGAAAAAGATAAGAAGTAGGTGTATGTCTGACCACCCTAAACACAATCAAATCATAATATTTTTTTATAAGATTTATAATATAAGTATTAGACTCATGTTCAGATGTGACACACATTTTTTTATAATTTTTTATAAAGTGAATAATTATTTATGAATTTTTTACTACAGCTTTTCAAAAATTCAGAAACTCCTACGTCTGACCACCTTAACTTGGTCAAAACCTTATGAAATTCAATTTTTTTAAAATTTTCCCTATAGTAGATGAAGCATAGGATATGACGCATGTTTCAGATTCAAAAAATGTTATGCGGTTTGAAAGTTATGAGTATTTTTCAATCAGTATATCAATCAGGACTTTTATCAGAATTCAATTAGAAAATAAATAATAATTATTTATTAAAGTCGAAATAAAAAAAGCCTTATATTTTTGGAAAGCTGAGAACGTCCTTAAAAAACCCTTTTCATTTTATCAATTTTGGCTATAAAAAAAGTTGTTAGCCACCAATGTAAAGTCTGGAAAATCAAGGAATACTGAAAAACACGTTTTTTCAGTTGACTTTCCAGGCTTGTCACTTCCAAGCCAAATCCCAAAGCAAACCCGGACCAAAATATGGAGGGAAAAATTTATGTTTTAAAATCGGATATCGGATAAAATGGGATATCCGATTTTTGAAAAAATAAAAAAAAATATTTTAGTAAATTGGGCATAACTTTTGCATTTTATATCGAAATTTTGATTTTTTATAGGCGTTGGAAAGGTAATTAAGAGATCTATGATATGTACTAGGTATATTTTCAATTATTTGTTTAAAAAAATAATTATAATTCATTTAAATTCATCCTTCATTTTTAAAACATAAAATACTCATGACTTTTTCATATGATTTCCCTATTGCATGAATTTTTGTAACAATCATCTCAAAATAAACTAAATAAGTAATTAATTAATAATATAAAATTTATGAATTTTATTGAGTTCGATAAATTTTGATAAACCATGTTATCTATGTTTGTTCCTTTCTCCACGTCTCTCTCCTAAACCTATCACACCACCTTTTTTTTTCTTCCTCCCTCTCTTTTGTCCATATTTATACATCTCTCTCTAGACCTATATCTCTAACTATCAATGAATACCTTATTAAATCTCTCAAGCTCTAAAATGTGCTTATATTTCTACCTCTTCATAATTTCCTCCTCTATGTCACTCTCGCTTCCCTAAGATCTAGACTAGTCTCTCTGCATTTCATTCTCATCTCTAGCAACAAAATTCAGAGGGGATAAGGAGAGGCATAGGGAAGTATCAAAAAAAGGAGAGGGGGAGAGAGGTGAGAAGGAGAGAGAGTGTGTGTGTGAGAGAGAGAGCTATAGGTAATTAGGGGGAAGGTGGAGAGAGAGAGGGGGTGATTGGGGTGAAGAGAGAATGAGAGGGATAGTTTGAGATTATTAGGGGGTAGGAGGAGAGGGGGAGAGGGGAAAGTATCAACAATTAGAGAAGAGAGATGGGGACAGAGGTGAAGAGAGACATAGAGAGTAATTAGGGGGTGGGTAGAGGGGGAGAGGGAAGTATCTATAAACCCATAGGAGGAGAGAGGTGATCGAGGGTAATTGAGGAAAAGAAATAATGTGAGAGAGAATATGGTGTCCTAAAGGGTCATATGGTGTCTCATGAACCTTTAGGACACCATATGACACCTTAGGACACCATATGATGTTGTTATAAGTCTTATGGTGTCCTAAGGGGTCATATGGTGTTCTATGAGCCTTTAGGACACCATATGGTGTCATTACAAGTCGTATGGTGTGTTAAGGGGTCATATGGTATCCTATGACCCCTTAGGACACTATATGACCCCTTAGGTATTGTTAGGGGTCATATACTATCTGAACGGGTCATATGGTGTCGTTGGGGGTTGTATTGTGTGCTAAGGGGTCATATTGTGTCCTAAGGGGTCACAAGACATCGTATGACCCCTTAGACACCATATGATCCATTAGGTTTTGTTAGGGCTCATACTATGTCCTAAGAGGTCATATGGTGTCCCATGACCCTTTTGGACACCATATGACCCCTTAGGACATCATATGGTGTCGTTATGGGTCTTATGGTGTCCTAAGGGGTCATATGGTGTCCTAAAACCCCTTAGGACACCATATGACCCCTTAGGATACCATACGATACCTTGGGACACCATATGGTATCACAAGGACTCGTATGGTGTCCTAAGGGGTCATATGGTGTCCTATGAACCCTTACGACAATATATGACCCATTAGGTGTCATCAAGGGTCTTATTGTGTCCTAATGGGTCATATGGTGTCGTATGAACCTTTAGGACACCATATGCTTGGAGACAATATGGTGCTATGGGTCGTATGGTGTCCTATGACACCTTAGGACACCATATGACCCCTTAGGATACCATTTAGTGTTGTTATGTGTTGTATGGTGTCCTACGACCCCTTAAGTGTCATTAGGGTTATTTTATGTCCTAAGGGGCCGTATTGTGTCCTAAGGGGTCATACGGTGTCCTATGACCCCTTAGGACACTATATGATGTCGTTAGTGGTCATATTATGTCCTAAGGGGTCATATTATGTCTTATGACCCCTTAGGACACCACATGGTGTCGTTATAGGTCGTATGGTCTTCTAAAGGGTCATATGGTGTTCTATGACCCCTTAGGACACCAATTTTATGTTGTTATGGGTCGTATGGTCTCCTAAGGGGTCATATGGTGTCTTATGACCCCTTAGGACACCATATGGTTTCATTATGCGTCATATGGTTTCCTAAGGGGTCATATGGTGTTCTATGACCCCTTAGGACACCATATGGTGTCATTAAGGGTGGTATAGTGTGCTAAGGGGTCATATGGTGTCCTATGACCATTTATAACACCATAGACCCCTTAGGTATCGTTAGGTGTCATTTTGTGTCGTTAGGGGTCATATGATGTCCTATGACCCCTTAGGATACAATATGATCCCTTAGGTGTTGTTAGGGGTCATATTGTGTCCTAACGGGTCATATAGTGTCCTACGACCCCTTAGGACACCATATGGTGTCGTTTGGGATTGTATGGTGTGCTAAGGGGTCATATTGTGTCCTAAAGATTCCTAGGACATCATATAACCTCTTAGGACACCATATGACCCCTTAGATATCATTAGGGGTCATATTGTGTCCTAAGGGGTCATATGGTGTCTCATGACACCATATGACCCCTTAGGACACCATATCATGTCGTTATGGGTCTTCTTATGTTCTAAGGGGTTATATGATGTTCTAAGGGGTCATATGGTTTTATATCACCCCTTAAGATACCATATGACACCTTAAGACACCATATGGTGTCGTAAAGGGTCGTATGGTGTTTTAAGGGGTTATATGGTGTTCTATGGGGTCATATGGTTTTGTATGACCCCTTAGAACACTATATAACATTGTTAGGGGTCATATTATGTCCTAAGGGGCCATATTGTGTCTTACGACCCCTTAGGACACCACATTGTGTCGTTATATGTCGTATGGTATTCTAAGGGGTCATATAGTATTCTATGACCCTCTAGGACATCATATTAGGTTGTTATGGGTCGTATGGTCTCCTAAGGAGTCATATAGTGTCCTATGACCCCTTAGGACACCATATGGTGTCATTATGTGTCGTAAGGTGTCCTAAGGGGTCATATGGTGTTATATGACCCCTTAGGACACCATATGATCCCTTAGGACACCATATGGTGTCGTTAGGGGTCATATGGAGTGCTAAGGGGTCATATGGTGTCCTATGACCCCTTAGCACATAATATGACCCCTTAGTACACCATAAAGTGTCCTTAGGGGTCATATGGTGTCATATGACCCCTTAGGAAATAATATGACCCCTTAGGTGTTGTTAGGGGTCATATTATGTCCTAACGGGTTATATGGTGTCCTACAACCCCTTAGGACACACTATGGTGTCGTTAGGGGTTGTATGGTGTGCTAAAGGGTCATATTTTGTTCTAAAGGTTCCTAGGACACCATATAACCCCTGAGGACACCATATGACCCCTTAGGTATCGTTAGGGGTAATATTGTGTCCTAAGGAGTCATATGGTGTCTGGTGACACCATATCACCCCTTAGGGCACCATATCGTGTGGTTATGGGTCTTCTTGTGTTCTAAGGGGTCATATGGTGTTATATGACCCATTAGGATACCATATGACCCCTTAGGAAACAATATGGTGTCGTAAAGGGTGGTATGTTGTCGCAAGGGGTCATATGGTGTCCTATGACCCCTTAGGACACTATATGACGTTGTTAGGGGTCATATTATGTCCTAAGGGCTAATATTATGTCTTATGACCCCTTAAGACACCACATGGTGTCGTTATGGGTCGTATGGTGTTCTAAAAGGTTATATGGTGTTTTATTACCCTCTAAGACATCATATTATGTTGTTATGGGTTGTATAGTCCTCTAAGGGGTCATATGGTGTCCTATGACCCCTTAGGACACCATATAGTATCATTATGTATCAAATGGTGTCCTAAGGGGTCATATTATGTTCAATGACCCCTTAGGACACCATATGACTCCTTAGGACACCATATGGTGTCATTAGGGGTCATATGGTGTGCTAAGGGGTCAAATTGTGTCCTATGACCCCTTAAGACACCACATGGTGTCGTTATGGGTCGTATGGTGTTCTAAGGGGTCATATGGTGTTCTATGACCCTCTAAGACACCATATTATGCTGTTATGGGTTGTGTGGTCCTCTAAGGGGTCATATGGTGTCCTATGACCCCTTAGGACACCATATAGTGTCATTATGCATCGTATGGTGTCCTAAGGAGTCATATGGTGTTCTATGACCCCTTAGGACACCATATGACTCCTTAGGACACCATATGACTCCTTAGGACACCAGATGGTGTCATTAGGGGTCATATGGTGTGCTAAGGGGTCAAATGGTGTCTTATGACCCCTTAAGACACCACATGGTATCGTTATGGGTTGTATGGTGTTCTAAGGTGTCATATGGTGTTCTATGACCCTCTAAGACACCATATTATGCTGTTATGGGTTGTGTGGTCCTCTAAGGGGTCATATGGTGTCCTATGACCCGTTAGGACACCATATAGTGTCATTATGCATCGTATGGTGTCCTAAGGGGTCATATGGTGTTCTATGACCCCTTAGGACACCATATGACTCCTTAGGACACCATATGGTGTCATTAGGGGTCATATGGTGTGCTAAGGGGTCAAATGGTGTCTTATGACCCCTTAAGACACCACATGGTGTCATTATGGGTCGTATGGTGTTCTAAGGTGTCATATGGTGTTCTATGACCCTTTAAGACACCATATTATGTTATTATGGATTGTATGGTCCTCTAAGGGGTCATTTGGTGTCCTATGACCCCTTAGGACACCATATAGTGTCATTATGCATCGTATGGTGTCCTAAGGGGTCATATGGTGTTCTATGATCCCTTAGGACACCATATGACTCCTTAGGACACCATATGGTGTCATTAGGGGTCATATTGTGTGCTAAGGGGTCAAATGGTGTCCTATGACTCCTTAGACCACCATATGACCCCTTAGTTATCGTTAGGTGTCATTTTGTGTCGTTAGGGGTCACATGGTGTCCTATGACCCCTTAGGACACAATATGACCCCATAAGACACCATATAGTGTCCTTAGGGGTCATATGGTGTCCTATGACCCCTTACGACACAATATGACCCCTTAGGTGTTGTTAGGGGTCATATTGTGTCCTAACAGGTTATATGGTGTCCTACGACCCCTTAGGACACCATATGGTGTTGTTAGGGGTTGTATGGTGTGCTAAGGGGTCATATTGTGTCCTAAAGATTCCTAGGACATCATATAACCCCTTAGGACACCACATGACCCCTTTGGTATCGTTAGGGGTCATATTGTGTCCTAAGGGGTCATATGGTATCTCCTGACACCATATGACCCCTTAGGACACCATATCATGTTGTTATGGGTCTTCTTGTGTTATAAGGGGTCATATTGTGTTATATGACCCCTTAGGATATGATGTGACCCCTTAGGTGGTGTTAGGGGTCATATTGTGTCCTAAAGGGTTATATGGTGCCCAACGACCCCTTAAGACACCATATGGTGTCATTAGGGGTTGTATGGTATGCTAAGCGGTCATATTGTTTACTAAAGGTTCCTAGGACATCATATAACCCCTTAGGATACCATATGACCCCTTAGGTATCGTTAGGGGTCAGATTGTTTCCTAAGGGGTCATACGGTGTCTCATGACGCCATATGACCCCTTAGGACACCATATCATGTTGTTATGGGTCATCTTGTGTTCTAAGGGGTTATATGATGTTATATGACCCCTTAGGATACCATATGACCCCTTAGGACACTATATGGTGTCGTAAAGGGTGGTATGATGTCGTATGGTGTCCTATGACCCATTAGGACACTATATGACGTCGTTAGGGGTCATATTATGTCCTAAGGGGTAACATTGTGTCTTATGACCCCTTCAGACACTAGATGGCATCGTTATGGGTCGTATGGTGTTCTAAGGGGTCGTATGGTGTTCTATGACCCTCTAGGACACCATATTATGTTGTTATGGGTCATATGGTCTCCTAAGGGGTCATATGGTGTCCTATGACCCCTTAGGACACCATATAGTATCAGTATGCATCGTATGGTGTCCTAAGGGGTCATATGGTGTTCTATGACCCCTTAGGACACCATATGGTGTCATTAGGGGTTGTATGGTGTGCTAAGGGGTCATATGGTGTCCTATGACCCCTTAGAACACCATATGACCCCTTAGGTATCGTTAGGTGTCATTTTGTGTCATTACAGGTCATATGGTCTCTTATGAACCCTTAGGACACAATATGACCCCTTAAGACACCGTATAGTGTCGTTAGGGGTCATATGGTGTCCTATGACTCCTTATGACACACTATGACCCCTTAGGTGTTGTTAGTGTTGGTGTAAATAATTATTCATCTTGGATATTATTACACTTACTTAAGTTTACTTAGGATAATGCATTTTATAGTAGTTTGGGTATGAGACACTTGGGTGTTTGTGTCACATTGGGATAGTGTGTGTTGGAGAAATTCCACCTTTTATGGTGTTGATCATGTTGTTACACTCCACTCTTGTTGTTACACTCCACATTCAGTGGGTGATCCACCTCATGTGGACTATTATATTATTTCTCCTACCTACCCACACCTATTTCCTACCTACCCTTGTTTCTTATTGAGCCACATGTCATGTTTGTGTGCTCACATATCCCTAGCCTTGCCTATATAAGCAGGCTCATCTACATTGTATGTAACTATTGAATCTTGATTATTGATCATTTTCTATTGATGAGAATAAAGTTTATTCTTGTCCCATATTATGTCTCTATTTTGTACATTTCAATGAGCTCTTGATTTTGGCAAAATCTCACATGGTATCAGAGCCATTGGGGCTTCATTGATTCATCTTGAAGAGGCATTATTGCGATGTCAAGAGGCAGATCTGAGGAGCAACATCTTTTGGAGGCGTCCTAGACCAGATCCGACCCCGCCATTGCGTCCAGAAGGCCGTTTCCATGAATTTTGGTTATAAAGTCGGTCTATTTTGGTGAGAAATTTTTTTTCCCCAATTTTGCCATAATCGTACGGGTTTTCAAAATTTTTATATATTGTTCGAAAAAAAAAAATTTCATTTTTCTGGATATTTTTTCAAAAATAAAAAATAAAATAAAAATTTGAAAAAAATTTGAAAAGTCGAAAAAGAAAAAAAAAATCAAAAAGTTTTTTTTGGGGGGTCCGCAGACCCCCCCCCCCTATGACCTACTGTACTTGCAGGTCTGTGCCTATCGTACCTGCAGACTGTCGAGAATCACACTCATCGTAGGTACCTTCCGGGCCGCTTCCCCTCTCCGGCCGCTTCCACCTGTGCCGCCCAGCCCGCGTACCTGTCGGACCTACCGCAGCCACCACGACCTCTTCCCGCCGCATACCTGTCTACGCGTTGTACCTCATCCCGCACCCGCCGCAGGTTTCCTGTCCATGCTGCCGCCGAGACGACCCGCCATCGCCGCCCTGCATCTCCCACCGTGCCTGCGCCTGCCGCCGCCTGAGCGCCCATCCTGTCGAGTCCTCCCGGCTCCACACAGGTCCGACCGCCGCCGCCTCGCTCCGCACATCGGCCCCTCGGCTTCGGTGCCTCACTCCCTGGCAGTCAACCAAATCCGGAGGACCCGCGCCCACCACGTGGCAGGCGGCCACTGGCCCGCGGGTACAACCGTATAGCTCAGTCATCGGTACGACACCACATCATTTGCCACGCAAATCTATACAGTCAGATTTCCGTACACACAGTGACCGTGCCACACAGTCTGTCCGTATAGTGGCACGTCATCATTCGTACTGCCTAATCATCTGCCCAGTCAACAGTCCATACAGTATGGACGCCCAGTCAGCAGGGGGCGAAGCTTTTGTGACAGTCATATGGCCGTCAAATTTAACCTAGTGACTTGATGACATCAGCATTTTTCAAAAATTTGGTAGGCCCCTCTCATTTGCATTTTTGATTTTGCAGTTCAACTTCAAATGGCCATAACTTGCTCATTTTTGCTCCTTTTTGGGTGCAATTTTTTTTGAAATGGGCTAGAATTTTGTGCTCTCCACAGTGGTGAAGAATTTTTTTGATTTTGATGCACTGATTTTTCAGAAAATGTAGTTTTGGGTGACTGTACCTGAGTAATCCTAGTTTTTGCAACTTCAGAGGCTTCGTTTGGGGTCATACGACCTCCTTTTTAGGTGTCATTTTTTTTGAAAGTGCGTATTTTTTTTGTCTACTTTCACATAATGCTTTCAGATTGATGCCATTGTAAGTAGAAATTGTACTTTCAGATTTTGGCCATTTTTGGCTCTCTTGGTACTTGTATATTTGCTTGAATCTCAGTTAGATTCATTGCACTATTGATTGAAGTCTCTTGTATCTCATTTGAGAAGTTGTAAAATTTGCATCATAAGCCCACTTTGCCTTGTTTTGCAAGTGGCTCATTGTAATTGCACTAAGTATAAAGTGCCAAAATCATCACTTTGGGGGGGGTACTTTGATTGAGTGAATTTGGGGGGGTGTCTCTTGTGCTTTTGTGCTCTTGTTTTCCTTCCTTTTTGCTTCTATGGGTTCTTCTAAGTTTCCTCTCTTAACTCCTCATAATTATGCTACTTGGAAAATTGATGCATGGAGTAAACTTACGGAAAAAGGACTCATTCATTACATTGATGGAACTATTGTTGCTCTAGCTGATCTTAAGGCTGATCGAGTTGGTCACTTAGATTTGCTCACTAAATATATCATGGCAATTGGTACCTTAAGAAAGTATGTATCAAAGGATCTCATTTTTCATATTGAGAAGTGTACTCTAATCAAGGATGCTTGGCAAAAGTTTCAAGACTTGTATGGTCAAGTTGATGAGATTAGGGGATATCAAATTGATAGTGATCTCACCATGTTAGATCCCAAGAACTTTGATACTATACAATATTATGTCACTAAGGCAAATGAGTTGAGGGAACAACTCAAAGATTGTGGCATTGATAAGAAGGATGCTCAATTGATATTCAACTTGATAGGCAAGCTTCCACAAGAATATGCAGCATTTGTTTCTAGTTTCCAAACCCATAGGATGACAATGGGTTCAAGCTACACAATGCCTACATTTGATGCTTTCAAATAAATGTTGATGATGGAACAAACTAAATTGATAAGCATGGGCATTCTTAAGGCTTCTAAGTCTCAAGCATTAGTGGCAAATCAAGGGAACAAAGGAAATCAAGGAAAGGACAACTCAAACAAGAAGAAATGGCAATCAAAGCCTAAAGAAAAAGCACCATCTTCTCCAAAACAAGGAGATTCATCCTCTTCCAAGAGAGATAATTCACCAAAGAGGGAGAGACCTACTTGTGCTTATTGTAAAAAGATTGGTCATGAGGAACATCGTTGCCATTCTAAGAAGATTGATGAGCTCACACATATCATCAAAAAGCATAACATTGATTTGCCTAAAGTCTACAAGAAGGATGATTCATCAACTTCCACTTCCTCACATTCAAAAGGAAAAGGGCAAGCATTCATGGCTTCTACAAGTGGAAAGACTCACTCTTTTGGAACAAGAAAAGGAAAAGCTCTATGTGCTACTATCAGTTATGATTCAGAGAGATGGCTTCTAGATTCAGGGGCTTCTCATCATATGGCATCTTCGCAGTCTATGTTCTCTACATTTGAGCCTTGCACCATGCCACAGATTTTGATGGGCAATCATACATACATGGATGTGATTGGGAAAGGATCTATTGACATTGGGGATAACTCCTTCAATGATGTGTTGTGTGTACCCAACTTGACAAACAATCTCCTTTCTATCTATCAAATCACACATGGCACAACTAAGAGAGTTGTGGAGTTCACACTTGACTCAGTTTTCATTAGAGACATGGAGACTAGAGCTATCATTGCGACTGGGGTGGTTGATCATGCATCTCGGTTATACTCCTTTTTAGATTTTGTTGATGACGATGATTTCACATTTGATGATTCTATACATTATGATCACACTTCTTGTGATGGTTCAGATTTTGAGGAGAATTTTGGTTACTTGAACATGGGGATTCTCACATGTGACCCCATTCTTGAGCCTTGTATTTCATCTCCTCATATTAATATCACATCACCTATTGCACCTGATGATGCGGATAGTGCGATAGTTTTGCCTTCATGTGATTCAGTGCAACAGGATATTCATTGTCTTCCAGCTTCAGATTCATGGGATGATTACTTGACAGATATTGCAGGTTTATTTATGGAATCCTACATTGCAGATTTGGGAGACATCATTGATGACATTCATCTTCTCTTTGATGAAGATGATCCTTCTTCGATTGTTGCGAGGGCACAGTCTGACCCTCTTGTTCATTTTCTACATGATCATTCTTTTGAGGTTGATATGATTGTGGATACTTATGTACAACAGTTGGAGGAGGTCTCTTTATGTTTTGAGGAGACATGTGAGTCTTTGGGACATGTTCTACATCCATCTCCACTAGATATTGGAGTGCCTTTTTCAGTAGTGTGGCACAGTTTACCACCTTTGGAGGGGTTATCTTTCAACATCAACATGGGGACACTTGAGCAGTTTTCAGAGATTCCTTTCATCATGAGTTTTCTTCATACATCTTCCCTTCATGATTGGGGAGAATTCATGGATACACCTTTGGTTTTGTTTCTTCCTAAGGGGAGGAATGTTGTTCGATGTTTGTGGAGCAGTTTCTTCATACATCAAGCTTCTATCATTGGTGCAGATTCTCCATTGAGGGGGGGTCACAGTTTGACTTCTCTTCTTCTCTCATATGGGGGGGAATTTTTCCTCAAATGGGGTTTTGTTCCTCACATACTTCTTTGAGAGCTTTTGTATAGCTTTCATCTCTCTTTTTGGGGGAGGGTTTTTTTCCCATTGGGTTTTTCTCTCTTTCCCCACTTTGTGAGAGTTTTCATTGCATTGGTTTGCATGCATTTGCATTTGTACATGGGTACCTAACATGGCCTCGTAGCCAAGACCCATCTTGCATTGCTTAGTTGCATTGTAGACTTAAGTGCATTCCCCTAAGTTGCACTTAAGGGGGGGTGTTGGTGTAAATAATTATTCATCTTGGATATTATTACACTTACTTAAGTTTACTTAGGATAATGCATTTTATAGTAGTTTGGGTATGAGACACTTGGGTGTTTGTGTCACATTGGGATAGTGTGTGTAGGAGAAATTCCACCTTTTATGGTGTTGATCTTGTTGTTACACTCCACATTCAGTGGGTGATCCACCTCATGTGGACTATTATATTATTTCTCCTACCTACCCTTGTTTCTTATTGAGCCACATGTCATGTTTGTGTGCTCACATATCCCTAGCCTTTCCTATATAAGCAGGCTCATCTACATTGTATGTAACTATTGAATCTTGATTATTGATCATTTTCTATTGATGAGAATACAGTTTATTCTTGTCCCATATTATGTCTCTATTTTGTACATTTCATTGAGCTCTTGATCTTGGCAAAATCTCACAGTTAGGGGTCATATTGTGTCATAACGGGTCATATGGTGTCCTATGACCCCTTAGGACACCATATGGTGTCATTAGGGGTTGTATGGTGTGCTAAGGGGTCATATTATGTCCTAAAGGTTCCTAGGAACTCATATAACCCCTTAGGACACCATATGACCCCTTAGGTATCGTTGGGGGTCATATTGTGTCCTAAGGGGTCATATGGTGTCTCCTGACACCATATGACCCCTAAGGACACCATATCGTGTCGTTATGGGTCTTCTTGTGTTATAAGGGGTCATATGGTGTTATATGACCCCTTAGGACACCATATGGTGTCGTAAGGGATCGTATGGTGTTATAAGGGGTCATATGGTGTCCTATGACCCCTTAGGTTTCATCATGGGTCGTATTGTGTCCTAATTGGTCATATGACATTGTTTGACCCCTTAAGACACCATATGACCCCTTGGGACACTATATGGTGCTATGGGTCGTATGGTGTCCTAAGGGGTCATATGGTGTCCTATGACCCCTTAGGACACAATATGACCCTTTAGGATGCCACATTGTGTCATTAGGGGTTGTATGGTGTCCTAAGGGGTCATTTGGTGTCTTATGACCCCTTAGGACACCATATGGTGTCATTAGGGGTCTTATTGTGTCATTAGGGGTCTTATTGTGTCTTAAGGGGTCATATGGTGTTTTATGACCCCTTATGACACCATATGACCCCTTAGGAGACCATATTGTGTCCTAGGGGTCATATGATGTTCTATGACCCCTTAGGACATGATATAACCCCTTAGGAGACCATACATACTAATTTTCAAATAAGGAGAGATATAAAGGTGAAGAGAGATGAAGAACTAAAGAGAGGGAAAAGAACTAAAGGACGAGGACATAAATAGAGATATAGTTATTAAGGAGTATGAAGTGAGAGGGAGAAAAACTAAAGGACAAGGATGGATAGAAAGAGGTATACATATCTAGATATTGAAAAGGAGAGAGGAAGATAGAGATAAAAGATGAAGATAAAGGGAGAGGGAGGTGAATAGATATAGAGAAAGAGAGAGGTAAAGACAAAGATAAATATATGAAGAGATGGAGAAAAATGGACAGAGAGGGGTAAAGAGAGAGATAAAAAAAGGAAGAGATAGAGAGATATAAAGGAAGAGAAATATCGATAGATAGAGATATATAGATAGTGCAAGAGAGTGAGAAAGAGAGATAGAGATTATAGATAGGGATAGATAGAGAGGGAGAGAGAAAAAGAGGAAGATATAGAGATATATAAAGGCACTATAGAGAAGGATGTGGGGAGAGAGAAAAAGATATATAAAGATTGAGTAAATAAAGAGATAAAACTAGAGAAAGGGAAAGATACTTCAAGAGGGCGATAGAGGAAGAGACAAAGAAGTGGATTAATCATGTATAGAGGAATATATATAAAGATAGAGGAACATATATAAAGAGATATTGATAGGGAAAGAGATGGAGATGTGAAGATGGAGATAGAGATAGATATGGATATAACATGATAGAGAGAGTACGATAAATGGAGGGAGAGATGGAGTGAATAAGTGAGATTTAGTGATAATGAAATATAAATATACATGAAGATAGATCTATAGGGATATAGAGAGAGAGAGGACAAGATAGGGAGAGAAAGGAGGTGATAGAGACAAGTAATATATAAGTATAGGTAGGATAAGGTAAAGGAGGGAGATAAATAGAGAGAAGAGAGATTATTAGAGAGAAATATAGAAATAAGGAGTGACAATGATGGAGTGGGAGAGGAAGAGATATGAATAGAAAGATGGAGATATATGCAGAGATGCATGTAACTTGGGAATTTATTTATCTACATGGAATGAGAAAATAAGTGGCATAAGTAGAGAACAAAGAGATATATAAAATATATTATAGAAGTATAGATAGACAAGTGATAGATAAAGGAGGTGATAGGGAAAAAAATGAGACTTTGTATGCAAAATTTGTGAGTATTTAAAGTTTTAAAATTGAAGGACTAACTTTAAATGATTATAATTAATTTTTGGTCTATAAAATCATCAAAATACCTCATCTATTTGATAAGTCTATGAATTTCCTTTCCAACACCTGTAAAAAATCAAAATTTCGATAAGAAACGCAAAAGTTATGGCCATTTTACTAAACTATATTTTTTATATTGATAAAGTCGGATATCCGATTAAATTGGATATCCGATTTGAAAAGTATGATATCACACTAGTGACATCACATTGGTGACATCACAATAGTGACATCACAAATTGGATATCCGATAATATCAGATATCCGATATTATCGGATATCCGATTTGGTTTGGTATTACCAAACCAAATTCAAATTTCGCCCGACCCAAACAAAAAGTCAAAGCGGATTTTGGCGTGTTTGGAAAGGTTGAAAGCGCATTTTTTTTTCTATTGCCACTTTTTGGCCCCCCTTGATCTTGCACATACCCATATGAATCTGATGAGTCCACAAGAATAAAATTATGGCAACTGTATCTAAAACTCTGAGGTACATGTTCAGAAGAATCACTCTAAGAATAAAATAATAGGAGGTAAGAAAAAAGCTATTATCACAAGAAGAAAATATCTTGAAGAACAAGTTCTTCTGTGTTTAGTTTTTGAAGTTGAACCTAAGACTCTTGAAGAAGCATGTAATGATCAAAATTCTATGAAGGCTATGAAGGAAGAATTAGATTAGATTGGGAAGAATGAGACTTGGTAATTAGTCCCTAGACTGGAAGATGAGAATGTTATTGGAACAAAGTGGGTGTTTCAAAATAATTTAGATGAAGATGTACATGTTGTAAGAAGAAAAGGCTAGATTGGTATCCAAAGGTTACACTCTAAAAGTTGAAGGCATTGATTTTGAATAGACCTATGCTCATGTTGCCCAAATGGAAACTATTATGATGTTTTTGGCTTTGGTAGCATATAACGATTTGAAATTTCATCAGATGGATGTGAAGTTAACATTTTTGAATGGGGAACTAAAAGAAGAAGTCTACATTGAACAACTAGAAGGATTCAAGTTGTTAGATGATCTAGATATTGTCTGGAGATTGAAGAAGCCATTGTATGGATTGAAGCAAGGACCTAGAGTATGATATTGAAGGATAGTCATGTTGGCAATCGAAACTAATTGGATTCATATGTTGTTATTGATGGCAACAAGATTCTCTAGAAGGCATACACCGGCAGATATCGACATTAGAGTAATCAGGGTCATCACCGACATCGGCACCGACATCCAACACATCAGTGAAGCCAACATCAGTCTGGATCCAAAAGGTTTTATTTGTAAAATTATTTTATAATTATTGTATAGGACCGACATTGAATATCTTTTGCATTGTAAGCCAACATAAGGCATATTGTTCGTAAAGGGTATATAAGTTAGTCTGTTAGGTCATTTTGATATATGGCAAGGTAGTAGAATAAGGTGATGCGAAGGATATATATGTAGGTCATCTTGTATGGAAAAGTAATGTCATGCTATGACTAGTAGATGGTTCGTAAAGCATTCTTGGAGAAAAGGAGATACTGGTAGAAGGGTTCAAGGTTTATGAACCGGTACATAAAAAAGCTATAACCGGAACTCTTTTTGGAATTGCAGATGCATTTGTGATTTCACCATTACTGTTTTATCTCAGTAGAAGCTTGTAGTCAGTGAGACTCTTTTATGTTGAGTAGTGTTCTCTAGGCAATGTGCCTTCCTGCATGTGCATACCCCATGCTATGTAATATCTTTCATATTGCCAGTGAATTGATATTGTGGGTCACAAATCCCACTGTGTTTTTTCCTCTTTGAGGTTTTCCATGTATAAATTAAGTGTGTTATGGCGTTCATTCATGTGGCTGGTTTATTTACTTCATGTTTTATGTTTATTCATTTACCGGTTTATATGTGTATTTTATAAAAGGTTAAAATCTTGTATTATCGACAAAACACTGATTCACCCCCCTCTCAATGTTCTTGGATTCATTGTAGGCCAACAATTGGTATCAGAGCCTGGTACCTCAGAGGAAGTTTAATAGCTTGAGGAAGATCCTGAAACTGGAATCATTGAACATGGCTATGGAGAAGCAACTTGAGATGGCACTTGAGGATTATGATGCTGAAAGGATGAAGAACTTAAAACTGCAAGATGATTTGAATTTTGCTAATGAATTCATTCTTATTCTACAAGAAAGGTTATCATCAGCTCAAGCTAAGAGAAAGGAACTTTTGTAAAACCAGGATGATGTAGAGATAAATGTACTTAAGGAACAATGTCAGAAACTGAGTCAAGCAAACATGCTTATGAAGAATGAAATGCAAGACCTGACTATGAGGATGTCAAAATATATTGAGGATAGAAAGAAGAAGGAAGAAAATCTTGCTATATCTTTGAAGAACAAATTTGAAGAATGTGGCAGATTGACTCATGAAAATAATTTGTTGAGAACTGATTTGGTACAATCCTGAAATAATGAACAAGAGCTAGAGAGACAAATAATGACTCTGAGAGATGATCTAACTACTGCAAGTGATTATAGAAATAAATTTAGGATTAGTGTTGCACAGATAGATGATTTATTGAAAAGAGAAAGGCAGAGTAAAGATTATAGATTAGATTTGTACAAGGTGAAAGCTTCGGTACTAAAAAAGAAGATCAGACAACTGGTATGCAGAACTCATCAAACCAGAGGAAACCGGTAATATAATCTAATGCTTACAAATTCAATGGTACATGTTTTGTTTGTAATAAATTTGGGCATATGGCTAGACAATGTAGAAATAGAGAAAATCAAAACTACAATTCAGTTCCCAGTCAATGCACAAATTGCAAGAAATATGGCCATAAGTCAGAAGATTGCAGAATGAATGTTAAATGTCATGCATGTGGAAAGCTTGGACATTTGTCTAATCAGTGTAGGTTAAGGAATGACACCGGATATGTCAAAGCAATTCAAAAGAACAATGTTAAATGTTATGCATGCAACAAAATAGGTCATATTGCTAAGTACTGTAGAAGCAAGACTACACCGGTTAGAAATGATAAAGCAAATGAGAAAGGAAAGTAGAAGGTAGATGAAATACAACAAGATCACACCAAGAGATGGGTTAGAAAATATAAAGAACCAAGTGGATATGTAACTACACCAGTAACTGCACCTGTAACTCCATCGGTAAACTAGAGCAATCTTGCACCAGCAGGAAATTCAACTGGTAACTGAGGCATACGCCTTAGGGGTTGGAAAATTCATTGCAAATATTGCATATTCCTTGGAAGAGATCTGGAAAGAGATCTGAGAGTGGTATTGATCATTGATAGAGGTTTATCCGGAATAAAACTGTGAAAACTAGCATCTGGTACGGCACATCGCTAAGCATTTATCACAGTGATGAATTAGGGTTTACTCGCTGATAAAAAAGTAAAATGGACTCATTTTCACTCACCCAGCACTCGAGTAAACCCGAGCGAAGAAAAGGATAATCATAGGCGATCAAGAGCGAGCAAAGGCATTCCAAAGGATTTCCAACAGTTATCTGAGAAGTAATCAAAATCTTTCAAACTGGTGACTGTTATCCAAGTATTTCTTTTAAATGGCATCCGGATTATCATATGCTCCTACTTTCATCATGAATCTCACTATTGTTGAGGTTAAGGATAGGCTTAGACCTGTTTTCAAGGAATTTCCCCAAATTCCTATGAAGGAAGACTCTACTGGCGCATTTTTTAGGGTTCCCGATGGCATGGTTTATGTGGAAGATGTCAAGCCCTATATTCACTGCACCTTGGAGGATTTAGGCACTGAGGAAATCAAGGGAATGTATCAATGTGTGATACTAGGCAACTCTGGAACAATCAAGGTAGAATATCAAATCATTGAAAACCCAAGGTTAACTGGAATCCTGTATATACCAGAATTCAAGGGCAAAGTGGTCAGATATGTTCTAAGTAGGGTCCGTGATGAATTTGTTTGGCTAGACCGGCCTCACATGATCACCAAAGAAGCAATTCAGGTGGTCACCAGCTTACCCCAAGTTGGACAGGAACCAGGAAAGAAGATCTCCAACACCGCGGTTGAGAAGCACACCGATGCAACCCATGATGGAAGATCAATGAGGGTCAGCACCATCAAAGATACAGATGTGAAATTTGCCAACATGATCATGCGCTATAAGGTAACTCAATCAAGTCGATTGAACTTTGTTGCCAGTTCTTGTATCCATGTTGCATATCAAATGATAGAATAATGAAATTTATGACTTGTGTGAATGGTTAAGTAGTGAATTAATGTTAAATCTTGGCAAGATCAAAGGTGTTAAGAAAGGAACATTCTAATTTGGCAATATTATTGTTTGCTTGATGTTATACTTCATGAATGAGCTACCAGGTTTGGGAAA
The DNA here is from genome assembly GCF_030272615.1 of Cryptomeria japonica. NCBI lineage: Eukaryota > Viridiplantae > Streptophyta > Pinopsida > Cupressales > Cupressaceae > Cryptomeria > Cryptomeria japonica. The sequence continues at coordinate 589,830,805 of NC_081406.1, read as the reverse complement.
GAAATGTTGGGCTCATGGAATATTGGTAGGTATGTAGATCAAAGATGCAATCAGCGATCTTGGTAGTAATAGGGATGAGAAGCTTTAGGGCTACTTTAAAACTTTTCAAGAAAACATGAGACTGGGGGAAAGAATCTCCAAACACATTATGCAGAAATACTCCACTGATATTTGCTTCATGGTAAAAACAAATGAGACACTGATGGAAGCAGTGGAACTGAGAACTATATGGGTCACTGAATTGAGTTATGAAGTAGATGTCAACATCTTGGAGCTATATGCTAAAATTTTGATTGATGTTCCTTTGGATGATAAGGCTGAACACTTTGGCATTGTAGAGGAGAAGGCTTTTGAGGTTAAAATTGGTTTTGACAAGAAAAGAAGGGAAAAGAAGATAGACAAAATGTCTACATTTGTTCAAAATGTAATTCATAGGATAGATATAGAACTAGGTTCTTGATCTAAATTGGTAGATCAACTGGTAGCGGTTAGTGCTCTTGAGGTAAAGAGGCCCGAGACTTTCATTTCTTCTATCATTTCTGACTCTAATCCAAAGGATAATCAACCTCTTGCATTCAGAAGGGTACAGAGGAAGAAAGTTGACAAGCCTCCTATAGAAGAGGAGAAGGTGGAACCAAGGAGGAAGCTAGTAAGATAGGTAACAACAACATCCACACCTCCGGCAAGGAAACCTACTCAGAAGAGGCAACCTACTCCATCCGCTCTTGCAACCCCTAGCAAGAAGAAAAAGAGTGCGATAGATGAAGCAATTGAATCTGATAATGTTACCATCATCCCCCCAAATGACTTGTGCAAAATTGATAGATGAGGTAACTAAAGATGGAATTTTGAAGATTGTGTCAAATTTCTATGAAGATTTAGAGGATAATGAGAAAAATGAAATGGAAGAAGCAATTTTGTTACATTTAGACATGTATAAGAAGGCTGTGGTAGAGATTTTCAAGGAAATTCCTTTATCATTGTATAATAAGTTAGATGCAAGGAGATTAAATGCAATCAGGAGGGACAGAGAGAATAAAGAAGTTGAACTTTTGAGTATGTGTGGCTCTATAAATAATGAGGAAATGAAAAGATGTATAGAAGTTGCAAATGGAACAATCTTTAGCAGCAAACCCTGACAAATAAGCTTGACGATGGGTAGAGTCAATGAGATAATAAATGAGACCAGAGATGGTTCGGCTAAATTCTTCCAAAATAATCCTGATTTTCTCACTTCTCAAGAAGAATTTGCTAAGGCAACAACTCCCACCATTCCGGACAGATCTAAAAGGAAAGGAATTTTGGGAAGTTCATATCAAATTTTAAATGAACCGACAATTAAACCTAAAACTGATGAGAGTGTATAGACTAAACCGACAGAGACAACATTTGTATAGTCTGAGCAAGGTAATATAAATAATGTACAAAATGCTGATAACATTGTGGATAATACTCCACCGATAGTAATAGATACTGCACCAAGTGGCAAAGCCACTGGTGCAAAAGATGATGAGAAAAGTGATGCACCGGGAGAGGATAAGGAAAAGGAGATTGATAAAATACCCAGTACCATACCGACAGTTTATTCCCGAACAAAACTTTTGGCAATTGACTCTTCTCAAGTTGAGAAGAAATCAATGACAAAGATGAGTCCCATAGAGCTAATGATGATGGCTACTCAAAAGCTAATGAAGGAAGGATCTGTAGACAAAGGAATAATAGATCAATCAATAACAGTTTTGCATAGATTGATTCCTGATTGTATGATTGAAAATGAAGCAAGCCCTTCTGACAAGATTAAGGCATTGACAGAGCACATATCTAAAAACTTTCAATCATTACAGAAAATTTCCGACAAGAAGCACTTGAAAGATTCTCTGGCAAGAAAGCCACTTTTGACCAGATTATTGAGACAGAGAAAAGGAAGGTTGAAGAGAAACTTATACTTATTGAAAATTCTTTGAAAGAATATACTAACATCTACAGGGTCTATTGTAATATAGAGATTCTTACAACAAATGTAGATAAGAGGTTAAAGGAGTTACATGAACAGATTTCTAATATTGCTATTTCTTTTGATGGACTAGCTTCACTTACAACATCCATTGATGGACAAATTTTGACTTTGGAGAGCCACATTTTTTCTTTTGAAAAGGAAAGAGACAAGATTATTCAGAGAGCAAGGAGTCTCAGAGGTTTGGACATGTGATGGTATAATCTTTGTGATTTCATTTGATTTGCATTGTCTTAGGTAATCTTCATATGTTATGGTGGATCTTTGTTGTTGTTAGGCTAGGGTTTTGTGGTTGAATTAATTTAGTCTTTCAATATCGTTATTATTGTTATCCATTTTCACCATATACATTTTGGCACGCCCCGTGGGACATGGATTTTTGTTAGATCTGTGTTTTTTTTTGCAGATTTTTCTAACCCTATATTGTTGTTTTGTAAAACAATTTGGAGAATAATCTTGTGTAGCTAGGGTTTTGGACACAAAATCAACATCTTGGAGAGATTCGATCATATCTCACAAATGGATAGGAAATTTTGTACCAAATGTTTTTTGCAGGTTGAAGAAAGTATCAGGAGCTCTCAATACAAAATTCAGAATTTTTGGAGCACATTTTCATTTTCTATGAATTTGTTATGATTTTTCATAAAAAATTAATTTTGAGAGAAAATGAGAGAATTTTTTGGATTTTCTTACATTTTTGGAAATCACTCAAAATTATACATAGGATCTATTATTTGTGATTTTAATTTTGATGCAAAATATTTCCCTAAAAATTGGATCTTTAAAAATTAGGGTTTTTCCTTATTTTGATCAGATCTCACAACCAGATTTGAATTTTGGCATAAAAGTTTTTTTACAGGTCAGGAAAAGTATTAGAAGAATTTAATAAAAATTTCAGATTTTTTGGATCATTTGTTCAATTTATATGACTTTTTTATGATGTTTCATAAAAAATTAATTTTGAGAGAAAATTAGCGAATTTTTTAGACTTTCTTACATTTTTGGATATCTCTCAGAATTATACACAGGATATGTTGTTTGTGATTTTAAATTTTATGCAAAATCATTCCTAAAAAATTAGATCTTTGAAAATTAGGGTTTTGCATTATTTTACTCATATCTCACAAACTGCTTGGATTTGTTGTAGAAATTTTTTTATGCAAGTTTGGAAGCCCATCAGGACTCTCTAGTAAAAATTTCAGATTTTTTGGATTGATTTTTCATTTTATATGATTTTTTTATGATTTTTCATAAAAAAATTAATTTTTGGAGCAAATTAGCAAATTTTTTGGATTTTCTTACATTTCTGGAAATCTCTTGAAATTTTACAAGTGGTGTTTTTTTATGATGAATCAGATCTTTGAATTGGTCAACAAAACACATTGTTGAAGGCCCCTATTTCACAAAGTCTTTTGGATCTAAAATTTACCTCACTTGTGTGCTTGCAGGAAGGGGTGATCATTTGAAACAATCCAAACTACTAATAAATCTTTGTTGCAGGTCCTTGGCAAGGGTTTTTGGATTTTTATTGTGTGCCTTGTTTTCATAGACTAGCAAACACTTCAATTGGTGCACTAAAATGGAATCATTGTCTTTTGTGTCTTGAGCAATAGGATCTTTTTGTTTAATCTTTAGAGGGCCTGTCTTCTCGTGTGGTCATTAGGACTACTAGTGAGAAGAGAACGACCCAAGTGGTAGCAAAAGAAAAGCCATCTTCTTCCAAACCACTATAAATAACTGTATTCATGGTGAAAACTATGAATAACGTGTGCTGATTAGTTCATACCGACACTATGTCTCCCCATAAAACCCGTTTGATCAAATTTATTTGATCAGTTGTAGGGCGTAACCCCTACCAGCTAGGAGCCTTCTGTATTTATAGAGCTGAAAGTGCCGCATGTATGGCCACACGAGCGGATACCCTTACTAGCACCTTTTTGTTTTAGAAACCCAAATCCTTCTAGTTGTTGGGGCAGGAGGTCGAACCTCTGGTAGCGGCCCACACACATACAGTTCTTAGTAGAGATACAAAGTTCGCCACGAGAAGTTTTCATGGGGACTGATGCTTGGCTGACCCGAGAAGTGAGTGCCAAGGGTGGAGCCAGTGAGGTCAAGCATCTAAGTATCCACTCTGAATAGCATAGCCTCGGGGGTAAAACCCCATGTGGGATCAACAACTATTGTCTTGGCCAGCCATAAGAATTATGCTTGACTTATTTTAAACATTCAAACATTCAAGACCAAACAGCAAAACATTGTGTCTTCAAGTGTATGCAAAATATTTTTACATCAAACAACACACTTTTATTGGAGTCATTTTGAGTCTAAACACTTGCAAACATTGAGTCCTCATCAACATTGTGTCCTCTTGTCATGAAAAACAGTCAAACATTCAGATTTGGTCACAATCAACAACTTCACAAATTGGAAAAATTTTACAGTCCAACAAACAAGAGCAATTAGTTTCGGAATTCTTGAGCTTCCTAGGTTGTTTCTCTAGGTTTTCATCTAGCATTCAACTTGTCTTTGGGTCTCACAAAATCCATCATTGCTTTACACCTTACATTACATGCACATTTGTCTAAACTTGAGTCAAAAGGTCACTTGCTTGTCCTCACTATACTTTGTCAACACACTACATACAACAACATTTTGCTAAGTGGTCCCTCATCAAGGTCTATCACCTTTGGGTCTCATTTGGTCTTACTTAGAGTCAAGGTCAACTTACCTATCAAGAGAAACTATCCTCTCTTTGGAAGTCACACCTACTCTACTACATACATACTTGGTCTTACACTTTGGACATTGCAAGTACACCTCAAATTCATTTACATTCCATCCAACTCTTGGTCTTCCATACTTTTTCCATTTTCATCTAGTCTCACACATCTCGGTCAATACCTAGTTCATGGTTGAAACCCGTCTTCAAAAATCTAGGAGAGAAACTAAAGAGGCTCAAGAGTCCACAAACATGAGTTCTTATGAGTATGACAATGATATCTTTTTCAATTCTGATCATACTACATTACCTGACATGGATGTCTATAGAAACATTCCAAATGTTGAGAACATGGACACTACAAACAACAATGATACACACAATGATGATATGGACAACTTTTCAGTACATTCAGTAGATGTGGAAGAATCCATTATGGATCCCTGTTTCAATCGATTGGTTGAGGAAATAATGAGGAGGGATAGACAATACTTCTTACAAATGATGGCACACAGTGGAGCCAGAATACATCATGATTTTGACATGTCTCAAATAATGGAAACTTGGCCTTTGCAACAAATTCACTCCAACATGGATCAAAGAAGGCCTAATAGTGGAGGCAATAGAGGACCACATATGGTACCTGAATCACCATCATCTTTGTTTCAAAAACCAGAGGTCCCACATACACATGGTCAAGCATATGATACTCACCTTCGCAGACCATTATGGAAGTCTTATGCAAAAAAATATGCTCAATCACATACCAATGCTAAGGATCAACCACCAAAGCAATTGGATATTCAAAGGCATGCTCAAAATTTGGACACAAGGAAACCCTATGTCAAATTTGGGGGCAACACATTAGAACATGACATGCCTGTAGAGTATGGTATACATGGACAAAATAGACATTTCATTCCTCAACATGAATCTATACCAAGTGGTCCATATATGCAACATCACTATAGACCTCCTCCATATGAACATGTGTATGATCAATATCATCCATATATGCAACATGCTCCTCCTCCAATTGGTGCCTCAAGCATAGGGTATGGTCCAAGAAGTCGATATCCACCTAAGAACAATTTGGAGCAACAAATTAGGGACTTACAAAAGAAAATGGAGGACATAAATACACCGAAGCCAACATACACAATGAGAGACATATGTCCTTATCCATTTGACAAGAGCATTCCAATGCGTCCTTTTCCTACACACTTTGTGACGCCTAAATTTGATAAGTATAGAGGAAAAGGGGATCCTAAGGCACACATAAGACAGTTTTTCATAGCTTGCATTGAGGTAGCAGCAGAAAAGACATATTTGATGAGATTATTCCCACAAAGCCTAGGTGATCAAGCTATGGAATGGTTCTCCCAACTCCCACCTGGTATTAAGTCATGGGGTGACTTAGCAGAGGCATTTATCCAACATTTCTCCTACAACATAGAGACAGAGATATCAGTCACTACTTTGTGCAACAACAAGCAAAAAGATAGAGAGTCTTTTTCATCATTTTTACAAAGATGGAGGAATCTAACCAGTAGATGCTCTTGTGAAATTCCACAAAAACAAATGGTAGAGATGTTCACCCAGAATGTTAACAAAGACATTGGTTATGATTTAAGAAAAGCTTGTTTGTCCACCTTTAAGGACGTCATTGAAAAAGGCTTAGCGACAGAAAAGGTCCTAATTGAACAAGTAGTCATTAAGATATTCACGAAAAACAAATATGACTTTAAAGGAAAAGACAAGCCAAGATTTTGGAATAAAAACAAGAACACAGTCAATGATGGTGTTGTTGATGCCAATACAGTGCGACCCAAATTTGTTTTTTTCGGATCAAATCAGGTGAATACTCAAACAACTTCTAAATCACGAAGGAAGTATACTCCATTGGGAGAACCACTTGAGTCAGTTTTCAAAAAGCTAGTGGCAAACAAGGTAATCACTATTCCAGATTTTCCTCCATATGAACCAAAGGTTAAACCAAATTGGTGGAATGATGATGAATATTGTGAATTTCATAAGAGCAAGGGTCATAAGATAGGAAATTGTCATCGACTGAAGAACATCATACAAGATCTCATTGATAGAGGTGACATTGAGATTGAAGGACACTCATCCAAACAAGAACATGAAATGTTTAAGGAACCATTCCCAAAGCATGACAAGGAAAAAGCTGCAGCCACAGATGACCAAACCAACTATACCAGAGCATCTTATAACTTTGATTCAACTATCAATCACATTTCAATGGACAATTATGTCTCTACCATTATCATCAAGGACAAAAACCTTGAGAATTCTACCCGGAGACCCAAGATTGTCCTAAAAGGTGTTGGATCTTCTTCCGAACCTACCTCTAAATGTCATGTTACAACCCGTCAAGGTAAAATCACTTTGCAAGGTGCTCCAGCCAAGAACACCGCTTCTTCATCAACCAAACCTGAGTACGACCTTGTAGAACAGTTAGGGAAGACACGCGTGCTCATCTCCATTCTTGAGCTCTTACGCATATCCCCTGCACATAAAGCTATTCTTGACAAAATCTTGAGAGACACCGTCGTTCCTACTGATCTGAACGTGGACCAGTTTCAAGCCATGGTGGGATACCTTTCCATTCCACACTCCCTTACATTCACAGAAGCCGATGATGCCTCCGTAAGTCAGCCACATAATGCACCTTTACACATTGAAGCCTTCATACACAAACATAGAATCAAACGAGTCCTGATAGATGGAGGAGAAGGTCTAAACATTTGTACATTGAGCACTATTAAACAATTGGGATATTCTGACAAAGCTGTGAATTCTACAAACAAAATTACCATCAAGGCATATGATGATGATGAGCGTTCATCCAAAGGCACAGTCACCTTACCTCTCAGAGTTGTGCTAGTTACAAAGGATGTGGTTTGTCAAGTCCTTGATCTCAATCTCACATACAACATATTGCTAGGACGTCCTTGGATTCATGAAATGAGGGCAGTCCCATCTACATATCATCGATGTATCAAGTTTCCACACAATGGAGTTGAAGTGACTGTCAAAGCGGATCCAAATCCATTCATATATTGCAACAATTTGCAACCTCGATCAGAAATAACAATCCCAGTCAATCGTGAAGATGTTCCTTCATCGACATATGTGGATCCTGAATCCTTAAAAGCTTCTACATCAAAGCAATTAGAGCTCAAAGAGAAATTCAAGATTAAAGATCTGGGATGTGGTGAGTATATCTTTCATGTTGATCAACTCCCACTATCTCCTAAGGTATTCAGTCAATAGGAAAAACCTACAAACAATTTGCAATGCCAAGGAATTGGGTGTGAACCACCTAGTGTTGTGGCTACTAAGTCTAAATGAAAATCTCCTCTAGTGGTGCAAGCAACTCTTGATATCAATAGTCCTAAGGGTGGTTCCAACAAAGAATCTATTAAGCGTATCGCCAACCCTCTTGAGAACTCACATAGCTTTACCATATCATCCGCTCATTCCATTTCCACTTCACTTCCAGACTTGGATCAACAAGAATTCCAAAAGCCCTTACTTATTGGGGATCAAAAATCAAGCTTTGAAAAGAAAAATCTAAAAGTCAAAAATAAAGAAAAGTCCTTTAGTCCAAATCAAAATCAAAAGCTATTGGACTCTGAAAAAATCAAAGTCAAGGATAAAAATCCTATGAAGCAAAAAGAGAAAGAGTTGATCTCCCCTAATATCAAAATAACTGGGGGCAAAAGTTCTAATTCAAGTCAAAAAGCATACTTGTTGATCCTAAGTCTCCATCATGCTATCCTACTTTCACTTCTTTTCACAATCATAAGCCTTCATCATTCATGCACTTGTTCCGCACATCTTTCCCCTTCTGGCTATACATCATGGACCTCTAATGGAACTTCCTTGAAGGACTTTGATATTAGGGATGCCCAAACTTCTTTAGGTGACACGCATATGGGCCTGTGTAGTCCACACGCTAGTAATTCTATCTCAGTTCCTTCATCAAGGAAGACAATCACTCGAGCTACACATCATTCAGTCAAGGAACAATTCAGCTACAATCATAAGGTAAAGCCTCATACATTCAAGGTAGGTGACTTGGTTCTCAGAAAAAATCCTAAAAATCAGCAAGACAGAGAGAAGAAGGGCAAGTTCGAACCAAACTGGCTTGGTCCTTACGTCATTACAGCAGCATATGGATCTTGGGCATATCAGCTCTCAACCACAGAGGGTGAACATTTAGAGGATCCTATCAACAACATGCACCTTTTTAGGTTTCACACATAGCTCTTCAGAGTATCCTAATTCAAAAATACAAAAAAATTCAAAAATTTCAAAAATACAAAAAAAAAATCATAAAACAAAAAAATCGTTACTTGGTGAAAACCTGACAAACAGGTGCCTTGTGACACACACAAAAAAAAAACCTTGAAAAATCGAAAAAAGTAAAGAGAAATAATTTTGTCCAACGGTGAAAACCACTTCGGTGGTGCCCTGGGCAAGTACCATGGTGAAAACTGGGTCACCAGCGCCATGCATAGAGACATTGCTCCTCCCTCCTTCAGGATTCACTTTCATCCTTTCACTTTGCACACACTCACAACCTATTCATTCATAATAAAATTACCCATTCCCGTCATGGCTTGTTATTGATCTACCCAAGATTGGTTAGCCATTCATAATAAACCTCCCTTTCCATCCATAATAAATCAGATCCTATCTATGGCTAAGGCAAATCCTACGTCTAGTGATGGGTGTGGAATTGAGAACATCACATGTTTTTAAGGAGTACAGTTTCTTCCAGCTTCCTTCAGTCTGTCCACGCACAATCCACAATAAAGCAACATTTGGATCACAGATCCGCAATAAAGTTCCATCTTCTTCGCAATAAAGTATCAGTTTCATGGATTTAGTCAGTTTCAGATGAGACACAACAACAAAAATGGGCTTCAACAAATCAAATCTTTCAACAGACTCAGACAACATTATGGTTCAGTGCTATCTATCCATTTTGTGAAAGTAAACATTGTGACCACAATCAAATAAGACTTATACAAGTGACAAGAGACACTAAACTTGAGGGCTACAGTGGATGTTGGTGTTGAGTCTTGGTTTTCTTTTGATTTCATCTTTTTTGGTGACATGTCTTTTAGCTTTTCCGGGATGTCTCGGATTAGAGATTCTATCTTCAGGATGTCTTTGACTAGAAAGGTGAGGATGGGGTATCATCACCTATTTGTATTTGCTGTCTGTGGATTGTCTCTTAGTAATGCTATGACTTGTCCAAGGATATGAGGACACTGTGAGTCTAGTGTGAACTGGGGCATTCCTTGTTTGTGACTATCTTATCTCCATGCAAACAGGTACAATGACTTTCTAGGTCAAACATATGCCTCGATTGTCATAACCTACTTGCCATAATAAAGCTCAATGATGATAATGCACAAGAAGCTCTTTCACTTTCATATATTTTGTCTTCCATCCCCTTTCTTGATTGACCTCCATCGTCCTTCTTGAGTCTGTGTAGCCTGCTATCACATGACTGAGTATAATGACACACCAAAAACATTTGCATTTCATGTAGTTGCACCTGCATTACCACATATAATTATTTCATTCATACATATAGATATCACAACTGCATCACATCCTGCACACAACACCTATTAGCACAATTTACATTTGCATTATCATATTCATCTGCATTACATACATTCACATTTGCATCATGCATACACATATAAAACATAAAAGAACAAAAAAAAAAATATTGCATTTCCTCATGTACATATTTGCATCCATATCATAAACATCACATAGAAACATACATCATGAAACATCTCATCACATAGGTACACATGCATATAGCTGCCGCAAAGATGAATCATCTCATATATATATATATATATATAAAGTGTCATGATACAATGATGTCAAAATCATATGGCTATAATCACCCGCAGGTGTCTACATCATCATACAAAAATGGTACAATACTGATACATAGGGAGCCCTCTATGGCTATGATGAACTCCCTCCCTCAGAGCTGGCTGGACTCGATGGAGTCTGAGCCCTAGAAGGACCCACCCCAAGATCATCTCTCCTAGCCTCTGTGTCCTCTACAACCACCCCTCGTGTCGCCCTATCCGGACAGAGGAACCCACTGATCACTCCTACCAGCACCGCCGCTAGCGCCAATCCTATCTATGTCATCGTGTCCCATGCCATGTGTCCAGCCCTCATCTCTAGTCCTGGATCCTGAAACTCTCATCTCAATGCATCCATATCTCTGTCTCAATCATAAGGTACTAACTCCCCATCAATCGGTATCCTCAGTATCCTGTATACATCCTCTAGGGTGACAGTCATCTCCCCCATCGGCAAATGAAAAGTGCAAGTCTCAGAGTGCCACCTCTCTGCCAGTGCAGTCCGCAATCCCATGTTCACCCGAAACTCAGGCACATACAAAATATGTCTCAATCCCATAGCCTCAATCGCAGCTCAGTCCTCGACTGTCAACTCAGGTCGCAACCTTTGAGTCGATGGAAATCTCTCCTGTGACTCCAGCATAGGCAAATACTCCTATAGTCACACAAATCAATCATCTCAGTCCTAGTGACACTCACTGTTCATCACAAAGTGTTGCTTCTATCCTAGTGGTACTTCGTGTTCATCACAAAGTACTACGTGTTTGGCACTCTGTGTTCATCACAAAGTGCTGCTCATATTTGCACTCACTATTCATCACAAAGTGCTGCTCATATTTTAGTACTCCCTGTTCATCACAAAGTACTATATCTTGGTACTCACTGTTCATCACAAAGTGCCTTGATCTATCCTATCCTAGGGCCTCTGCTTGAGTGAATCCTCTTGAGAAGTTTCCTAATTGGCAACGTATGTTCTATCATAGAATTGTCAATCCTAGCCCTATTTGTTATCCTAGTCTTCCCTAGAGGACCTGCTTGAGTGTATCCTCTCAGCAACTTATCCAATCGACAGCGTATGTTCATCACAGAACTGCCAATTTGACCTAGAAGACACAAATTCACATTTTTGGACACAAACGTGCTTTCATGACATAAACGCTCTTTTAGACCGCATAAACATGCCTGGCACCAACACAGACGTGCCTACATGTTTTTGACATTTTTTGGACCCTATTCTAAGTGCATACCCTACCTAGCATGCATTAATGACAACAATAAATGCATCAAAGTACAAGGAGGTTTTGTGGTACTTACTGGCTCTCCTGCCTCTGCTGGCCTCTGAAATCAGCAAACGTGATCGAATCTGTGAACCAATGCCATCGCTGCTGACTGCTGCTGCTCTTTTCTCTCTCTACACTCTAATCTCTTGGAGGTGTAGATTACAATGAGGATGTATTTCCCTCGTGGTCTATCTTATAGACTGCCCTAGCCCTAGTCTCCTATGTCAGTCTTCATTATCCCGTGACTTTGTCACTTTATCCAGTCAGTCCATTCTATCCTGTCTTTCTTATCGAGAGATTGTCTGCAATCTTTTCAAACATTTTCATCCAATCTCTTGAGGGGGCATATCATTCCCATCTTGGGGCAACTCTGTATCAGTTCATCTTATCTTCTTTGAAACAATGCGACGAGCCACATTGTCTCAAAGAGGGGCAAAATGTAGACACCCAAAATTGTCCAGTCTAATTAAGTAAATATTTTATTTATTTAATTATCTAAGCTTAATTCTTCTATTAATTAAATAAATCTTTATTTATTTAATTAATTCATTTATCCTCTTCTAGCCTTATTTCTCATTTAAATAAATACATTTATTTATTTAAATTATCCTTTTCCTAAATTAAATAAATATTTTATTTATTTAATTGATCCCACTTCTTCTATTAATTAAATAAATCTTTATTTATTTAATTAAGTCACTAACCTTTTCTACCCATGACACATGTCATTCATCTCTTAATTCATACACTACCTACCCCTTTCATTATTTTATTATTTCTTTTACCTACCCTCTAATCATAGCCGACCATTTATCTTTTACACCTCTCAATCTTTTCCCTCCATTTTTTATAGTGTCTTCTATATAAGGAGATACTTCCTTCATTATCAACCCTAATCAATCATTCTAATCAATCTATGCATCCTCACTATGCATTCAGCCCCTCATTGACTACTTGACTACACTACGCTTTTGAACATAGGCGATCCTACTTGCAACCACATTCAGTTCTTTGTTGAGCTCTTGTGCACACATAAAATTTGAGAGCAAATATATCAAGCAAGATCAATGGAGATAGGAAGAATGGAGATCCAAACCCTATTGGACATGTGATGGTATAATCTTTGTGATTTCATTTGATTTGCATTGTCTTAGGTAATCTTCATATGTTATGGTGGATCTTTGTTGTTGTTAGGCTAGGGTTTTGTGGTTGAATTCATTTAGCCTTTCAATATCGTTATTATTTTTATCCATTTTCACCATATACAGTGTCCAATATTGGATTCACTTGGTGTACATAAGAGGGAATGTATGGATATGCTTGCGAAGCCCACACCAGCAGAAGTCACTGAGAAAGAAACACTTGCACATTTACTGAGTGGACTTGTATCCATATTTGAATATTCAAAACCGACTGGGATACCTATGAACAGTTGCTAGAGAAAGCTTACCCAGAAATCTTGAAATTGGTCAAGCTTCGGTAAAGTAATCTATAATTACTCTTTCAATTCTTTCACCCATCTTTGGCATTGATGCTAAAGGGGGATTATATGTATGTGAAAAATATATAATCCTAGGGGGAGGATATTAGACAAAGAATATTTCAGACAGAGTCAATCAGGTCAGAGGGAGCATGTTTTAGTTGAACCGGTAGGGAATCAATTTTTCACATGAGTGTTGCCATCAATGCCAAAGGGGGAGATTGTTAGCAATTGACACTCATTGGATTCATATGTTTTCATTAATGGCAACACGGTTCTCTAGAAGGCATACACTAGGAGATACCAACATTGGAGTAATCAGGGTCATCACTGGCACCGACACTGACATCCAGTACTTCAGTGAAGCCGACATCAGTTTGAATCCGAAAGGTTTTATTTGTAAAATCATTTTGTAGTTATTTTATAGGACCGACATTGAATATCTTTTGTATTGTAAGCCGACATAAGGCATATTATTTGTAAAGGGTATATAAGTCAATATGTTAGGTTATTTTGATATATGACAAGGTACTAGAATAAGGTGATGGAAAGGATATGTATGTAGGTCATCTTGTATGCGAAAGTAATATCATGCTATGATCAATAGATGGTTTGTAAAGCATTATTGGAGAAAAGGAGATACCGCTAGAAGGGTTCAGGGTTTATGAACCGGTACATAATAGAGCTATAACCGGAACTCTTTTAGGCATTGTAGATGCATTTTGTGAGTTCATCATTACCGTTTTATCTCAGCAAAAGCTTGTAGTCAGTGAGACTCTTTTGTGTTGAGCAGTGTGCTCTAGGCAGTGTGCCTTTCTGCATGTGCAAGCCCCCATGCTATGTAATATCTTTCGTATGGCCAGTTAATTGATATTGTGGGTCACAAATCCCACCGTGCTTTTTCCTCTTTGAGGTTTTCCACAAATAAATTTAGTGTGTTATGGTGTTCATACATGTGGTTGGTTTATTTACTTCATGTTTTATGTTTCTTTATTTACTAGTTTATATGTGTATCTTATAAAAGGTTAAAATCTTGTATTACCAGCAGAACACTGATTCAGCCCCCCCTCTCAGTGTTCTTGGATTCATTGTATTCCAACAAGTCAAGTATTTATTAAATCAAGGATTTCAAAAAGTGTCTATCAACAACAATCTTTACTTTAAAGTTGAATCAAATAAGATCTTAATTGTTGTTGTATATGTGGATGACACATTTTTTAGAGGAAAGATGGCATGTGCAAGAAGTTTTCTAGTGAAATTAAAAAAGAATTTGAAATTTCTATGATTGGTGAGTTGAATTAATTTCTTGGATTGTAGGTCAATCAAAACAGTAAAGGTATTTTCATTTCTTAGTCAAAGTATGCTAGAGATTTGTTGAAAAAGCTTGGATTGAAGAATTTTAAACCAATAAGTACTCCTATGACAAATGGATGCAAGTTGACTAATGGTGACAAATCTTCTAAGATCGATGCAAGAAAGTATAGATCAATGATTGGAGCTCCCGACTGATATACCTGACTACTACCAGACTAGATATCATGTATTTTGTTTGCCTTGCAACTAGATTTTAACAAGATCCAAAAGAGTCACATGTTGTTTTAGTAAAGAGAAATTTTAGATATTTGAAAGGTACAAAAGATTTTAGATTGCGATATCTTAGATGATCAGATTTTATGCTAAAGATTATATTGATGCAAACTGGGTAGGAAGTGTTGATGACAAAAAGAGTACCAGTGGTGGAACATTTTTCCTTGGCTCATGGTTAGTTGCATGGTTAAGAAAAAGGTAGGTTTTTTTGTGTCTTTATCAACTGCAGAAGTTAAGTAAATTGTAGCTGCATCATGTTCCACTCAGATACTCTAGATGACACATACAATGAAGGATATTGGTGTGATATTTGATGAACCAATATCAATCATGTGTTCTAATACAAGTGTGATAAATATCTCTAAGAATCTGGTACTACATTCTAGAACAATGCATATCTCTATTCGGTATCACTTCTTAAGGGAAAAGGTGTTGGACAGTGAAATAGAATTGAAGTGTGTTCCTAAAAAAGAGAAAGTTGTATATATCTTTACAAAGGCTCTGTGCAAATATACCTTTGAGTATCTCTGACCGAAGTTGGGGGTATTACCCCTTCCTAGTTTGAACTAGTGCATTTAGCAGTGGATTTGTCAAGGGAACTTCATGCATATTTTAGTCTAGACTAATCATTGGGACTTCTTCTTAGGGGGATCTATGTGGAATTTGAAGATAGTTGAGTTGTTTCTCACCTTTGACCTTGATATAAAATGGGGAGAGATTAGACAGAGTTTGATTAGAG